>NC_063358.1:8506794-8529414 GCF_021869965.1 Rhincodon typus
TCAATCCAACCAACTGTTTTATTTCCCTCGCAGAGTTTTCCTGTTTCCTTTTAAATTATTTAGACCTGCTCTCACCGACCCGCGAGATGCCAGTCGTTGCAAACTTTTTCTGTTCTTTTATTTGCAGAAAGCTATGTCTGGTTTCTGTTTTGTTTTCTCGCATGTGATATTGTACATTCCCGCAGGAGATGCTGTTTCAGAGGGAGAGTGAGTGCGGGGCTGGGGGAATAGGGGATTTTGAGTTTTGGCCACATGTTAAATATGTCAATGTTAATTTCCTTGCCCCGCGAGTTGTTACCAAATGGACCATACTGATTTACACGCACACAGCTTCCAGTGGCAATGGACGTATCTAATTTGTTCTGTGAAATAAACTGAGTGGCATTTTCGGAAGGCAGCACCACAACAAAGACATTGAGTCTGTAACATGCATGACTTCACAGATAAATCTGAGTAGTTAAAGAAATAAGAACAATCGAAGAAAACACCTTCATTACAAAAACGAACAATTAAAAATACAAATATCATATATTTATATTTACAAGTATAAAAGAAAGAACTGCCGATGCCGGAGGTTTGAAACGAGAACGAAAATTGCTGGAGAAACTCACCATCTATGGAAAGAAACAGTTAACATTTCCAGTCCGGTATGAGGTATTCAGAACTTCTCTCCCAACCGGATCGCTGCCTTAATCTGAGACAACAAGGTGCAGGGCTGGATGAACACAGCAGGCCAAGCAGCATCATAGGAGCAAAGAGGCTGACGTTTCGGGCCTAGACCCTTCATCAGAAAAGGGGGAGGGGAAGGGGGTTTTGAAATAAATAGGGAGAGAGTGGGAGGCGGATAGAAGAGGGATAGAGGAGAGGATAGGTGGAGAGGAAACAAACAGGTCGAAGAGGCGGGGATGGGGCCAGTAAAGGTGAGTGTAGGTGGGGAGTTAGGGAGGGGATAGGTCAGTCCAGGGAGGACGGACAGGTCAAGGGGGCGGGATGAGGTTGGTCGGTAGGAGATGGAGGTGCGGCTTGAGGTGGGAGGAGGGGATAGGTGGGAGGAAGAACAGGTTAGGGAGGCGGATAGAAGAGGGATAGAGGAGAGGATAGGTGGAGAGGAAACAAACAGGTCGAAGAGGCGGGGATGGAGCCAGTAAAGGTGAGTGTAGGTAGGGAGTTAGGAAGGGGATAGGTCAGTCCAGGGAGGACGGACAGGTCAAGGGGGCGGGATGAGGTTGGTCGGTAGGAGATGGAGGTGCGGCTTGAGGTGGGAGGAGGGGATAGGTGGGAGGAAGAACAGGTTAGGGAGGCAGGGACGAGCTGGACTGGTTTTGGGATGCGGTAGGGGGAGGGGAGATTTTGAAACTTGTGAAATCCACATTGATACCATTGGGCTGCAGGGTTCCCAAGCGGAATATGAGTTGCTGTTCCTGCAACCTTCGGGTGGCATCGTTGTGGCACTGCAGGAGGCCCAGGATGGACATGTCGTCTGAGGAATGGGAGGGGGAGTTGAAATGGTTCGCGACTGGGAGGTGCAGTTGTTTGTTGCGAACCGAGCGTAGGTGTTCTGCAAAGCGGTCCCCGAGTCTCCGCTTGGTTTCCCCGATGTAGAGGAAGCCACACCGGGTACAGCGGATGCAGTATACCACATTGGCAGATGTGCAGGTGAACATCTGCTTGATGTGGAAAGTCTTCTTGGGGCCTGGGATGGGGGTGAGGGAGGAGGTATGGGGGCAGGTGTAGCACTTCCTGCGGTTGCAGGGAAAAGTGCCGGGTGTGGTGGAGCTGGAGGGGAGTGTGGAGCGGACAAGGGAGTCACGGAGAGAGTTGTCCCTCCGGAAAGCAGATAAAGGTGGGGAGGGAAAGATGTCTTTGGTGGTGGGGCCGGATTGCAGATGGCGGAAGTGTCGGAGGATGATGCATTGGATCCGGAGGTTGGTGGGGTGGTACGTGAGGACGAGGGGGATTCCTTTTTGGTTTTTATTGCATGGACGGGGTGTGAGGGATGAGGTGCGGGAGATGTGGGAGACACGGTTGAGGGCGTTCTCGACCACCGAGGAGGGGAAGTTACGGTCCTTGAAAAACGAGGACAACTGAGATGTACGGGAGTGGAATGCCTCATCTTGGGAGCAGATGCGGCGGAGGCGAAGGAATTGGGAATAGGGGATAGCATTTTTGCAGGAAGGTGGGTGGGAGGAGGAGTATTCTAGGTAGCTGTGGGAGTCGGTGGGCTTAAAATGAATATCGGTTTCGAGGTGGTTGCCCGATATGGAGACAGAGAGGTCCAGGAAGGGGAGAGAGGTGTTAGAGATGGTCCAGGTAAATTTAAGGTTGGGGTGGAAGGTGTTAGTGAAGTGTATGAACTGTTCGAGCTCCTCGTGGGAGCACGAGGCGGCGCCGATACAGTCATCAATGTAACGGAGGAAGAGGTGGGGTTTAGGGCCGGTGTAGGTACGGAAGAGGGATTGTTCCACATAACCTACAAAGAGGCAGGCGTAGCTTGGGCCCATGCGGGTACCCATGGCTACCCCCTTTGTCTGTAGGAAGTGGGAGGAATTGAAAGAGAAGTTGTTGAGTGTGAGGACGAGTTCGGCTAAGCGGATGAGGGTGTCAGTGGAGGGGGACTGGTCGGGCCTGCGGGACAGGAAGAAGCAGAGGGCCTTAAGGCCATCTGCATGGGGAATGCAGGTGTAGAGGGACTGGACGTCCATGGTAAAGATGAGGTGTTGGGGACCGGGGAATTGGAAGTTCTGGAGGAGGTGGAGGGCGTGGGTGGTGTCACGGACATAGGTAGGGAGTTCCTGGACCAAGGGGGAGAAAATGGAGTCGAGATAGTTGGAGATCAGTTCGGTGGGGCAGGAGCAGGCGGAGACAATGGGTCGACCAGGGCATTCAGGTTTGTGGATTTTGGGAAGGAGATAGAAGCGGGCAGTGCGAGGTTGGGGAACGATGAGGTTGGAGGCCGTGGGTGGGAGGTCACCTGAGGTGATGAGGTTGTGGATGGTTTGCGAGATGATGGTTTGGTGCTCAGGGGTGGGGTCATGATCAAGGGGGCGGTAGGAGGAGGTGTCGGAGAGTTGGCGTCCGGCCTCGGCTTGTTAAACCTCATTGCTTTCGATCTTTATCCAGTTCTGAACACCGGAATCGAAATGTTAACTCTGTTTCTCTCTCGGTAGATGCTGCCTGATCTGCTCGGGGTTTCCAGCATGATCTGTGTTTGTTTCCGATTTCCAGCATCTGCAGTATTTTACTTTTACAAGGGCAAGTTCGATGCACCGCACAGGTTTGTTTTATTTTAGTGCCGGAAAGATTCCTCTTGTGCTGACTATAGTTCAGCACCTAAACACATAGAACATCAATAATGAACACTTAATAAGATGTGAACATCTTAAGCATTGATATAGTTCCACTTCTAGGTGAACACATTGTGTCAAATCACTTCTCAGAGGAAGACAAAGACTCAGGTTCATACAGTGCCTTATTTATCATGGCTCTCAAAAATGCCTCATCATTGGACATATACAATGAACAGTTTGAAGTGGGCTGATTTGTTATGTAGGGAAATACAGCATTCAAAATATAATTAGTAAGATCTTAGAAACAACAATTGGACAAATAGCCATTTAATCTGTTTTCAATGGTGTTCACTGAACAAAGAATGTTGGCCTGAGCACGCGGAACTTTCTGCTCAGCTTGGAATTGTGCCATTGGACCTTCCATGGGCTTTAAACCACAGAGGCTTGAACATAGAGGAGTGCTGCCTTGTGAGCACAGAGTTCAACACCAGCATTTGTATTCTCACTGAATGATAATCCATTCAGGAAATTAAATGCATTGAATTCTAGTATGTGAACCTTATACAAGGGGAACAGTTCAAGGTAAATTTCAACCATCTTAAGTAAAGTTTGTGGCTTTGAGTTAGGGATTCATGTTTTAGCTGTTGTTCTGAGAGTGGTGGGTTGCAAGTGTAGAAATTAGGATCAAAGGAAAAAGATCTGGCTCAGATTGAGAGGAGAAATTTGTTTTTTTGGAAAATTCCAGATGGTTCTTTGAAGAGGAGTTAAGCTATATATCAGAAGAATTCTTCTGGTGAATCCAATGAGTATCATTGTCAGGTTTTTAATTACAATGTTCTTACTTATTTGAACAATAGCTCTTCAGTTATATATACACAGCTATCACTCAGGGGAGGCGATGGCCTCGTGGTATTATCGCTGAACTGCTAATCCAGAGGCCTAGACAACATCCCGAGGACCCGAGTTTGAAACCTGCCACAGTAGACGGTACAATTTGTATTCAATAAATATCTGGAATTAAGAATCTAATGGGAACCATGAGTCAATTGTTGGAAACACCCATCTGGTTCACTAATGTCCTTTAGGGAAAAAAACTGCTATCCTTACCTGGTCTGGCCTACATGTGACTCCAGACCCACAGCAATGTGGTTCACTTTTAACTGCCTCTGGGTAATTAGGGACGGGCAATAAATGCTGCCTAGCTAGCAATGCCCTCATCCTGTGAATTAATACAATAAAAAGTAAACAATTTGATTATATCTTTGCGCAGGTTTCAAATAGATCTAAGGATAAAATGACACAACATTTCAATGTATTGAAGTCAAACAACACAATCTATTCATGTCTTACGTTACACACAGTCATCAACTGTCATGAATTTTGTATGAGCCTCACAGATTTGATTGTCATTTCACAACTCACTTAATGTGCACTCAATTTATGCACAATTGTCTGTTGTGTTGCAGTGAATTTCGTCACAGAAATCCTTCACCAATGTTTTGCCTAACTGTTGCCAGGAATGCAGCGTTTGAGATACAAAAATAGACTGGAAAGACTGGGACTTTTTCACTGGAGCGTGGGAAGTTGAAGGTGACGTTACTGAGGTTTATAAAATCATGAAGAGCATAGATTGCATGACAAGGGTCTATTCTCTAGGTTGAGGGAGTTCAAAACTAGGGGGCATATTTTTAAGGTGAAAGGAAGAAGTTTGAAGAAGGGCACGAGGAACAATATGATTTTACACAGACAGTGATTCATGTGTGGAATGGACTGCCAGTGAAAGTGGGGAGTGCAAGTAAAGATACAATGTTTAAAAGACAAGCTTTGGGATAAGTTCATAAGTAGGAAATGTTTGGAGGCAAATGGGATTAGTATCGTTTGTGAACTTGGTAAGCATTGGCTACTTTGACCAAAAGTTCACAAAGTCCAAATCATCAGGGTGGCATTCAAAATCCCAATTTACTGGTATTAAACAAAAGGCAGGCAGTCTTTGGTCCGATACACAAAAGGGGAAATATATTTTAACTTAGATGGATTGCTGAGGAGCCCAACAGCAACAGTGGTGTGTTTTCTAAGGTTCAATGGGTATTGTCTGTTTTTATTTCAAAACTAACATTCCTACAGATATTTGAAAATCAGTCTATTAGCAAATGAACAAATTTAATCTATTTGTGAGAATCCTTTTCCCTGAAAATTTAGTTTGTATGTAATACCGTTTTAGGGTTTCTAATTTGTGTTGGCTGCATTTTAATGCCAAGAGCTTGAAACTGTGGCAATATCTTGATATATGGATTAAAATTTGAAATGAAGGCTAGAAGGGGTAGATAATCTCCCATGAAAAATAACTCCAAGTTGTACTTTGCTTTCAGAATATTATTAAATTTTGATAATCGGAACAATGTTGTGTATTGTAGTGGAAAGATTCAGCACTGAGCTGATTGCTGGATTTATATTTTTTACGTTTACTGGGTAAACGTTTGAACCCTCAGGGACCTTAATCTGGAAATATATGCTCACCTGTTTTCAGTCTTGAAACAATTGTCAAGAAAGCGTGTCCATGTAATTTTGCAACAGAGGCTCCATTTTTGACTCTAAAACTGCTTAAAATTCAAGATTGGCCAAACTCTTCAGCTTATAAAGGCCCTGAATCTTAATAAATTTTGAAGAGATTACCTTAACTAATGCTTGACATATCTTATACAAATCAAGACAAAAGCTTTGTGTTCCACCCCAAAAAACATTGGGGATTATGGACAGTAAAATGATTAGAATAGATTGTTAGTTTCTTCAGCTGGAATAAGCAAAACTGGCTGAATGGCCTCTTTCTGTGCTGTTCTATTCTATGGTTCAATGGTTCTCCAATTGAATAAACATCAGGCTTTAGCGACTGCATATACTTGAGCAACAGAGGGCCATAAAAGTGACTAGCATTGCACACAGCCACAAAGGCAATGAAGATGAGAAAGGAGATTTCTGATAAGGTTGTGCTTCTTTGATCGGGATTTCCTGCAGTAAACCTGCAGAGGGGAGCGTGTTCCTGTCAGTCTGTGAGGTTTGCTGCAGTCAGTCCAAGGCCCTTGCAGAGGAGACCACAAGGACAAGATTCTGATGCCTGGACAAGATGGGCCATACAGTGTCACAAAATGCAGAGTGTCCCACATCATAATTGAATGGTGTACCTTCCACAACCTGTCTTAACAAAGGGGAGGGGCATATATTGAGACATGATGAAATAGACGAGTGTCCTCTGAAAAGGAGATTGATACTGAACACAGTGAGATGGCCGAAGATGGCCATCACAGTCCTAACACTCAAAGCTGGTAGGATAGCACCTTCCAAACCCATGACCTCTCCAACCTGGAAGAACCAGGACAGTAGATACATTGGAACACCATCACTGTAAGTTCTCCTCCAAGCCACTCACCATCCGGACTTGGAAATATATTGCTTTTCCTTCACCGTTACAGTGACAAGATCCTGGAACCCCTTCCTCAATGGCACTTTGTGTTTACCTAAACAATATGGACTTCAATCATTCAAGGAGGCAGCTCGCAATAACCTTCTCAAAGGCAATAAGGGAAAAGCAATAAATGCTGGCCCATCCAGTGATGGCCATATTCCATGAATAAATAAATAAACTTTCACAGAACAAGTA
This sequence comes from Rhincodon typus, assembly GCF_021869965.1. NCBI lineage: Eukaryota > Metazoa > Chordata > Chondrichthyes > Orectolobiformes > Rhincodontidae > Rhincodon > Rhincodon typus. The sequence goes on from NC_063358.1 coordinate 8,513,737, forward strand.
ACTGGACAGTGATAATAATTCAGTGCCTTTTCAAGCTGGCTTGACGGCTTGCTCTCCTTTTCTCTTTTCCATCAAGTCAAAACTCACCCAAATCTACACTCGACCGACATCACTGTCCTGTTTATCTCCTATCAATTCTGTGTAAGCTCACCATGTCCACTCTATATTCTTTCGTATAGACAACCACACCAACCCTGTACAGTTCTTTACTTTCTCATCCAGCGCAATGGAATTGTCCTGATTTAGTTTATTTAGGAGACAACAGAAAAGCAGAAGGGTGCAGGGAGAATATTAAACACAGTATTAACAAGTGATGGTTAAGTGCAAAAACAATAAGTGTCCCTCCTGTCACATTTATTCAATCCCAAGAAAGACAATGATACCATCACTGCTTCTCTTCACTTCTGTGGAAAATATGCATTACTCACAGAATGCAGAAATGCCCACAGCTATAACAAGGTCCCCAGCAAGGTTCCCTAAGCTGCCATAATTCCAAATTGGATAAGCCACATTGACAAGCTTATGGGTGAGGAGAGATGAGCTACCTCCCCTTCCTTCTTCACAGCTTGATGAGATCATTGCTGAAGTGTTAGCTAACTAAGTGTTCTACGACCTACAGAAAGACAGATCAGAATCACCAGCAGGATCAATTCAGAAGAACCAAAAGATCTATACCATCATAAGAGCAGTTTAGTTTTGGCAGTTTTCAGCCATCAGAGCTGGAAAGAAGTCTTAAGTTGTTCAGCAGTTTGAGTAGCTAGGGCTCAAAAAAACACCCTAAGCATTTCTTAGAATTCAGTGAGGAAAAGTCCATGAGTTCGTCTGTCAATGTGTCTTTTTCTTAACTCGGCCAATTTTGTATCCATGTCGTAACTGACCCTTTTATACTTTGAGCTATAACTATTCTCAAAAGTCTATTATGTAGCACTGTACTGAATGCCTTTCAGATATCCATATACGCCGCATCAACGGCAAATAGGCTGTTCCCCAGGACCTGTCAGAATCACAGAATACAGCAGCTACTGCTGTAAAAAAGGGGTTAGGTTTAAACTCCCCCAGCTACCCTCCAGCACAAGGGACTTGACAGCATTAAGGTATGTTGGATATTTCTGCAGGAACTGTGATCAACATCTCTGGCCAGAAGTGCTGAGGTTTTTATTATACAAAATAGAAGGAGCAGAGGGACGATCTGACTGACCAACCAGAAAATCTGGCTCAATGTTTTGAGATACTTGCCCCTCAATCAAGTATTGACTGAATGGTTTTTAATTCATGGGTTTATCCTTAGAAATATTTTGAACAACAGGGTAATGTTTGTAATTCTTTAGTCTTCTAACACCACCTACAAACCGAGAGAAGAAAACAATTATATCTACTCCCTCTGCAATTTCCATTCTCACTTCCTTCAATATCCCTGGAAGCATCTCATCTAGTTCCAGTGTCTTGTTAACTCCAAATACTGTCAGTTTATCCAATATCTTTTCCTCTTTTATTCTGCAAATCCTCCTCTGTCACCATGGCCTGGGTAACATCTACTTCCTTGGTAGAGATCACTTAATACCTGAACCATGTACCCCACCTCCATGTGCAAATCTCTTTTATGGTCCCTCATCAACTGACTCCTCCTTTTACAATTTATGTTCCTAGAGGAGACCTTGGAATTGTCCTGATGTTACCTGCCACCTTTCTTTCATAATCCATCTTTGCTTCTCTTCTTTGCCATTTGAATTCCCTTCAGAACGTTTTATATTCAGTTTCAACTCCCAAATGTCCATTATACGTGACATCTGCCAAATACATATTTTTTCTTCTCTATTTTAATTTCTATCTTTTTCCTTTCAGGGATTTTTATATTTGTGCCAATTTTTCCTTTTGGGGGAATAGACCTTGACTGTGTATGAGCCATCTTCTCTTTGAAAGTATCCCATTGTTGAGCTGCAGATTTTCCCACCAATAATTGGTTTAAGTCTAACTGGCCCAACACCACTGAAGTGAGCTCAAGCACAGTTAATGATTCTGACCCTGGATTGTACACTGTCCGTTTCTGTTATTATTCAAAACCTTATGATAACAATCATCACTAGTTAGAATGTTTAAAATTCTCCTTTTCTCTGCCTTCACCTATTAATATGTTATTCACTATCTATCTTGTGCACTCAGTATTATCGCTAACGTTCTCTCCTGGTTCTCATACACCTACCAAGCTTGTTTAAAGCTTCTCCAGCATCACGAGCAGAATGCCCCACAAGGAACTCAGTCCTACCTCTGTTCAGATACAAGCTCACGTGATTTGTATAGGTCCATCTTCCCTGGGACCAGTCCTAATGTTCCAGGAATTTGAAGCCCTCTCTCCTGCACCGTCTTTTTAGCTATGCATTCATCTGTCTTATTCTGCTCTTTCTGTGCTGAGTTGCCTTTGGGAATAATCCAGAGATAAATACATTTGATGTCCTACCCAGTTCCCAAAATTTTGACTGCAGGACCATATCTCTATCCTGCCCAAATTGTTAGTACAAAAGTGGACCATGCCTTTTGACTGAACAAATACATCCAGAAGAATGTCTTGCAGCTGCTTTGCAACATTCTTGACCGTGGCATCAGGGGTCAACATATCATTCTGAAGTCACTTGCACAGTCACAGAAATACTTATCTATTCCTCTAAGTAACAAACCTCCTATCACAAAAATAAAACAAAGAACTGCAGATGCTAGAGATCTGAAACCAGCAAAACAGAAATTGTTGGAGAAACTCAGCAGTCCCGCCAGGATTGGTGGAGACAGAAACAGAGTTAACATTTCGCTTCCTTGACCTTTCTTTCGAGAACACTCATCACCACCGCTCTTGCACTTCCTTCATTCCATCATGTACTGCTAACAAATGCCTGGTGGCATGAGCCAGGTATGGTAAAGGCCTGCCTTTACCAATATCCTAAACATAAAAGCTTTGCTTTAGCAGGAATTTCTCCACCGCTTTCCTTTGTTGTTTTGCTGGGTCATTCTTGGTTGGGTTCTATTCCCTTACTGCATTCAGGTGCTTTTTGTGCAACAATTCACACTGAAACTTTCATACTTTCTCCAGTATCACTCTTTTTGGGCCATTACATGATCACTTTTTTCTTTGTCTTTAAACTGCCCTGGCCTTCACTCAACCACAGAACTTCTCATTTGTTCTTCTTGTCACTTTCCCTCTTTTACCACCTTAAAAACTCTCACTTTTCTATTTCTATTCTCTTCTGATGGAAGGTTATTGATATGAAGCATTAATTTTGTTCTCCACACAAATGCTGTCTGAAGCGTTGTAGGTCTAACTGCTTTTTTGCTTATTATATCAAATATAATGAGTTTAATGAAAGAAGCACAGTTTGTGCCTGTTTCATTCACCTTTTAGACTTTCATTATCCTTTGTACATGGCAATCAGTTTGATTATTGTTGTAATTGTGAGCAGGTCAGCCAGTTGGACGTCATAAAGTATGCATTCCCCGACTGGGGCTATTGATCTGGTCCAATCAGGGAGTGATGACAGACAGAAATAAATAGGAGTGTCAGGCATTATATACAGGCTGAGAGCTTGCTCAAAGGGAATTGCATTAGTGGCAAGGCCTCTCCACATGTAAATAAAGGATGACTTTGTGACGCGATACCGACCTCTGTGGATTTACTTCAATTACAATTAAATTTCTCTACCTTCAATAGGGTAATTTCCTGCAATTGAAATATGTTTTACTTCAGATCATACAGAGGCAAATTACACTCAATTCTGAAGACATGTCTGTAAGCAGTCTATTTTTAAAATTCTAATGCCTTATTTTTCTTTTCAAATTAATTTGTTGAATTCATGTCATGTTCAGATTATTAATTGTCTTTTGTCATTTCTGCATAATTGGCATAAAGACAGTCTGATCTTTGAATGACATCCTGCCAAATATCATGGATTTTTATTTCCATTTTGTGCTTATTAGTGTGTCATACAAAAACAGTGTTTCTCAAACATATTTTATTCTCACTAATTTGAAGTTGATAAATTGATTAAAACAAAGTAAATTCACAACTTCAATCTGCCTGAATTTTTAAACAATTAGTTAAAGGTTCATTCAATTAATATATTCCTTTACTTCTGAAAAACTTTAAACATTTGTATAGATTGAGAGTTTTTCAAACTTTGCAGTTTTAAAATCCTTCTATCTAGTTGAAGATTATATAAAATGTAACTATATCATCCAAAAGTGAACTGTGTAGAAAAAGATCAGAGTGTCTAAAGGTCAGAAGGAGGCCATTTGTCCCATCAGGTCCATAATCGCTTTCTGCAGGACCAAGTCAGCCAGTCCCAATTTCCAACCTCTTCACTACAACTCTGCAAACATCTTCTCTTCATGCAATTATCCAATTTTTATTTTGAAAGTCATGTTTGAATCTGCCTCCACCAGACCTCAGGCAATGCATACCAGAATCTAACCACATGCTGGATAAATATGTTTTTCTTCATGTCCGCTTTTGTTCATTTACCAACTACAACAAGTTGATGTGCTCCAGTTCTCAGCCATTTGGCTAATAGGAACAGTACTACCCTATCTACTTTGTCCAGAACATCCATGCTATTGAATATCTGCACAAAACTCCTCTTGGTCTTTTCAAAGGAGTATAGCCCTAACTTTGCCAATCTATCTGGAGAAATAAAGGCTCTCATCAACAAAAGCTTTCTTATTAAACTTGTCTCCAATGTCTAAATTGTGGTGCCCAAAACTGGATGCAACCCCAAGTTGAAATGGAAGCTGTGTTTTACAAAGATTCACCATGTCCTGATTGTTTTCATACTCAATGTCCCCATTTTAGAGCACAAAATCCCACACTCATTATTAACTGCTTTCGAAACATGGCCAACCATTTTCAATGATTTGTGTACTTTGTGTATGTCCCCAGCTTATCCTGCACATGTGAAACTGCGTGAGCATTGTGACTTTCATGTCATTCCTTATTTTCCCAAACAAAACAAATTATTTCACACTCTCTGAATTCAAGTTCACCAGCCATATCGCTGTCCATTCTACTAGCCTTTCTTTGTTCTCTTCAGGTTCCTCACTATTTTACTCACTGTTCAGAAAAACTTCCACGTTTCGCGGCATATGCAAATTTTGAAATCGCACTGGGCAGATCCAAATCGAGATCATTATATACAGATTGGGGTGGGGTACCTTCACTTCACTTCCCCTCCATACCTTCTGCCTACTCACTCACTTTGGGACACTTCACCATCTTTCTCCTACCTAGACCAGCAATAACAGCTGTGCCATCTTCTTTCATCTCATAGAACATAGAACAATACAGCACAGTACAGGCCTTTCAGCGCACAATGTTATGCCGACCTATTATCCTCAGTCAATCCCTCCCTGTCTTTCATTCCAGGAGAAAGCAATCACCTCATTATAGGAAAGATGTGGAAGCTTTAGAGAGGGTGCAGATGACCTTGTGATCTTTAAGGGGCCTATTCTCTCCCTAGTTTCTCTTTTTGACCTTAATGTATTTACTAAGTCTCTTTGGATTATCCTTAACCCAATTTATCAAAGCTATCTCATGTCCTCTTTTACCCTCCTAATTTCCCTCTTGAGTATATTCCTATTGCCCTCTTACTCCTGTAGGGATTCACTTGATCCCTGCTGTTTATTGCTGCCATAAGCCTTCTTCTTTTTCTTGACCAATTTCATTCATCTGCTGCACTTTGCTTTCACAAAATGCGTGCACTGTACAGCATTTGAATTCAACACTTTATGCTATTGGTGAGTTCTCACACATACTTTATATATTTTCTTTCAGACTCGTATTAAATTAACAGAGTGGTTTAATCCAAACGATGTTGCTTTTGGATGCCAAAGATAAACCAGCCTGTTGGTTTTGTTAATTTCAGTAGAGGTTGCTGATTCATTTCGAATACATTGCTGACAATTTTGAGTCAGCTGAAAAGGTGGCAATTAGCCGGATAGGATTGCTGTTGCGTTTTGTGAACAGGTCGTAGCTCTGTAATCTATTTTCCATGTCGCTGCCAAATGATTGAAAATGTAATTTCACGCCTTTAGCTAATGAAACTGACAAATGAAATGAAGGTGAGCATTATTCAACAAAACAACCCGCATTTATATTGCACCCTGAATGTATTAGCACATTCACAGGAATTGTATCAAACAAAATTTAACACCAAGCCCCCCAGGAAAACGTTATGGAGATGACTGTAGCTTGGACAGACAGACTTTGAAAAACACCTTTAAGGAGGGAAGAGAGGTCAAGGTAGAGTCTAAGGCCTTAACATCTCAAAATACTTCAGTAAAAAGAATGGATGTTGTATTTGTATTTGAGTAGGAACAAAAATATTTGATACTGTGGGCTGTATTACTGCATTACTTATGTGAACATTTCAAAAACGTAGCGACATCATTAACAACTATTTTGTCTTTTGAACATTCAAAGCTAAAGAACTTAAGCAGGAAAACCTATTAAGGTCAAGTTGCAATGACTTAATTACAACATTGCATTTCAATCAAACAAATACCTGATTTTCCCACGAGTCTTTTTTTTTAATTTGCTGAACTTTCTCTTAAACACACGGGTACCTCCCTGTGAAGATGGTTTTCTAACTTCCCAGGTGCCATTGCTGCTCATGTTCCATCAGCAGAACCAGCAATGACGGAGCGACTACACTCCAAATAAAAAGAGAAAGTGCTGGGAAGGCGCAACAGATCTGTCAGCATCTGTGGAGAGAGAAAACCAGAGTTAATGTTTCCAATCTAGCATAACTCTTCTTCAGAACTGAAAGGAGCTGGAAAATGATGGTTATTATGCATCGACAGAGGAGTATGAGAGGAATGTGTTGACTGGTTGGTCAGTGACTCTGATGGTACAGATGTTACTATGGAGAATGCACCAGTTACTAATGTGTGACAATTACCACGAGTCACCATGATCGAGAATACTCCAATCATCATCATTAACTGATGCTTTCTCCAATGGTAACACTTCCACAAAACAGAGTGCACTTGCCAACCAGTCAGTTTTTAGATTCTTGAGGTGGAATCTGAATGATGCAAGCAAGAGCCAGATTTGTGGCAGACTGGATGTGAAGTCCAGCAAGGTCCTTCTCGCTGACAGGAGCATCTTGCTGCATCTTATATGCTTTTGCTGAATGGCAAGGCACGTTTCTCACAAGGCAGCAGTCAGATGTTCAACAAAGTTGCTCAGCAAAAAGCTCAGCAGCTCTGGCAGTTCTGAAGAAAGGTCACCAGACCCGAAATGTTAACTCTGTTTTTTCCTTCACTGATGCTGCCAGGCCTGCTGAGCTTTTCCAGAAACTTTGTTCTTTTTCCTGATTTACAGCATCTGCAGTTCTTTCAGTTTTTATTCAGTGAGCTGCTAAGCTAGCTTGTTAAATGTTTTATTAATGACAAAACTTGCCCTTGTTAATATTCAGCCTCCTGTGTTACCAAACAGTTCAAACAGGTTGGCCATCAAGAAACGGAACATGGAAATCAGAGCCACTCCAGGTCACTGCTTGCTCCAAAGGACCTCCACGTCGGATACTGACCACCAACATCTCAGGGCACGCTCCATGGCCACCAACCAAATGCACCCCACATCCACTGACGTTGGCATTTGATATGTGCCAGCCCCTAAGAATCCTCATGGCACATCTCCAGTTCATTTACATGACACTTCTACACTCCAATGCTGCACCTCAGGATGCATCACCAAATGTCCTTGTGTAGCTGCAGCAAGGGGCACATACACCCAGTTTGTGGACTCGATCGGGCTGCAGCTCCGGGCTCTACATTTGCTTTAAAGCACTCAAATACCCTGAGCCCACCTGGATAAACTCAGCATCCCTGTCTTGCCTTGCCTTTGTGCACTTTGCTCCCTTAGCCTGAACTACGGAGCTCATTAGCTCTGTCTCGCATTGCTGTTTAGTGCAGACACAAAGGCAGGAACTCTGTTACGTTGTCAACAGGGATAGCCTTCACCCATGGAGTCCCATCACAATAAGACGAGGACAGTGTTCAGTACCAGTTCAGGGTCTTGGTAAATGTCAGTCAGCTGCTTGGGGTGGTCACAGTCAGTATCCTATCCATGTGAGGGGTGAGGAGTCGAATGTTGTGCAGCCCACCACTCGTCTTGAGTCTTTCTGCCCGAATGTCAGCACTTTTCCTCCTGGAATGAGAGACAGGCAGGAGATGAAAGTGGGTGGCTCATCAGGTAGGGAGGTGTTCTGGGCAAGTGAGTAGGCAGCGCAGAGACCATGCAGGGTTAGTATTGTTGGGTATAGGAGTGGATGAGTGTGTGAGGGAAGATGTTGTTAGCAACGGTACAACATGATCCTCGGAGGGAGGTGGTTATAGTTGCGGCAATCCTGAGTGGCAGAGGGAAGTTGGTGACACCTACGCCGGTGGGTCAAAAAGGGCATTTACCCTCTTCCTCCAGTGCTGGGCATTCCTCCAGCTGCTCAGATTGCACTAACTCAGGGTGCATCTTTGGACCAGTCTGATGAGGGCAGGGCACCAGGCCATTACTGCTACTGCTGGGGGTGGGGGAGAAGAAAGAGAGAAGAGTAAATCTTGTGTCAGCTCCACCCTGTCCAGGACAATTACCCCTGTCGCCAAGTTCAGAGCAAATGTCAGGTAATGTGCAGGGAAGCTCCCAGCTAACAGTGCTGGTCCAGGAGCACAACGGGCTGTGGTACCGGGGTGGCTAATGGTTGTTCTCAATCTGTGAATGTTACAGCCTACTAGACAAATCTAGTCCACAGCAACCTAATATTAACATGGGACTAGTATTGACATTCTCACTGAGCCACTTTTTAAAGTGTTTCTAGAAGATGAAACCACAAAGATATCTGCGAGTGGTGACCCTCTGCCAAGAAATGCTGGGGAATGGGCAGTCCCCTCATTTTCCCCCAAATTTCTCTATTTTTGAAGTTTCTTTGACACTTCTAGCTGCTACATTCCATCAGTCCCACACAGGACCTTGACATTCAGTCATTTTCTCTCTGTAGCAGTCCTTTTTGAAAGGAACAGACTTGGGGAATAGGAGCTTAAAAAGCCAGTAGTATTCTAGGGTTCTGAGTCAGTGTAACATGCCCTTCCATGTCACTGCCATCTTTCCACAAGCCTGAATTCCACAGCCCTTCAAAAACCTATCAATCTCAGATTTGACATGGACCTTCCCCACTCAACCACCGTAATATCAATATGTTTCTGGGGACAGACTACCAAACCTTTACTGACCTTCACGTACATAATGGTGTTCTCATATCATCCCTTAAATAACTCGATGCTTATTTTAATGCTCTGGATTCTGCTACTGAGGAAATCCTTCTCTCCCGTCTCAGAATGCCAACAAATATTTAAAAACTAAAAGAACTGCAGGTAGTGAAATCAAATGAAAACTGAAATTGCTGGAAAAAGCCCAGCAAATGGGCAATGCAGGGAAAGGATTGGGGCATGGGTCTGTGTGGGATGCTCTTCGGAGGGTCAGTGCGGACTTGTTGGGCGAATGGCCTGTTTCCACTGTGGGGATTCTACGAATCTATAAGCCTGGTAGCATGTGTTGAGAAAAATTGAATTTAACGCTTTGGGTTGGGCTCTGAGAAAGGGTCACTGGACCTGAAACATTGACTCTGACTTCTCTCCACAGATGCTGCCAGACTTGCTAAGCTTTACCAGCAATTCTCATTAGAATATTGTAATGAAATTGCCCTAAATGCTCCATATTCAATCAAATCTTTTGTAAGGAACAAGGAACTTGATGTTAATGTCATCAATATAAACGATTTGCATAATTTCATCTTGTGGTTGACTGTTAACTGTTTTGCTGGAAAATATTGCTCAATGATTGAAGGAAGTTTGCATTTTTATTGCTCTGTACTTTCACTTGAATTACTGGTAAATCTGCCAATAGCAAACTTAATCCATAATTTTCCTCTAAAAAAAGCGACAGAATATCTGAATGTATCATGTGTTCCCATGTTAGAGAACTGTGCCTTCATCATTGGCAAAAGTGAAAGTGAAGATTAGAGATATTGATAACTCATGGGTTAGTTAACATTAGGAATCTTTTATAATGGGAGTGGTGTTTCCTAATAGACATTTCAAAAAGATTATCCTGAGTAATACATCATTTCTGTCGAGGACGAGATGTTGGGCATCAATAACAATTTAGTGCCTTTAACTATTGGTCAGATGGCTCCACAGCTTGCCTTCCATTTGTTGTGTTCACCAAGACAAACCAGCCCGCATCCAGCTTTCATTCATCTCTGAACTTCGCTAAAATCCATTCTGAGTTTGTCTTCCACACTACAGCCTCTGAAATAGCCAATCACACCACACCATTCTGTTCCAATCATTTTTTTCTTGTATAGACCTGACTTAGTTTATTTAATCCACAAGGAAAAGGAAAGGAGTTTGGGGGACTTAGACAGTAACTCCAGATGATGGTAACAGTAAGCTGCCCCCAAAGCACATTGATTCAATCTCCAGAAAAAAACAATGAATCTGCTTTTCTTTGCTTCATTAGAAAACATCTACTGATGACAGAACAAACTGATATGCACTGTTTATCGTAAACTTTATCTAATTTGTATATGAAATCAGTTAATTCATTTGATGTCTCTGATACAGATGAGATGTGCACTGAACTGCATGTTGTACTTTGTAGGGGAGGTGATGGCCTAGTGGTAATATTGTTGGACTGTTAATCCAGCGACTCTGATCATGTTCTGGGGACCTTGGTTCTTCAGGTCAATAAATGAACAAATGAAAAGTTCAATTCTATACTGAAGATTACTCTAAAAATGACCTATATTTCAAACTGTACTTCTATTCTTTTCTAGTATACTTCCTTAAATTTCCTTCTGACAATGTCTGCGTAATTGGCATAATGATGTTCCATTCTCTGACATGCAGTTCTTACAAGCATTGATTATCACCATTTTCTGCTTGCTTTTAAGCGACTCATATGAAAGAACCGTCTCTGCACCTGTCTTTATCCTCGTTGAAAATGATTTTGAAGTTTATAATTTAATTGGCACCTTTATGTCAAATTGTAATTTAAACTCCACCCTCTCTTCCTTTTCCCGATTCACCAATTGTCATATTTTCTGCACCTTTATGAAGCCTGATGCATGATACCTGTTCAACGCAACTGAATCTCTTATCTTCCATTATTAAATCCCCAGATTCACTTCACATTTCTGGTGAAGTATTATACTGCATTAACACTTTCTTCAATTTATAGAAGCATTCAGTCACAATTTTTATTATCCTGTAGCCAAGACTCTGCAATGGCTGTAACTTCATACTTATTTCAATCTGATGTCAGTTCATCTGTTTTGTTTGACACTTAGCCTTATCTGTTGATTTACTGTTAGATTTGAATTCTCTATCCCTTCCTGTCATATCTTTCTCCCCTGCCTTTTCTCTACAGTTTGATTTATCACATCTTTCCAAATTTCATCCATTGCCCCCGTTACCTCGTTGAAACTCCTCTCTACTTCCCTAGTTATGCTGCTCACTAGGACACCAATATGGGTCAGGTGGAGAGCACCCCAACAGGACAGCACCTCCCAAGTTCCTCAATACTGGTGCCATGCCCTGTGAATTAAAGCTCACCTCTCCTGTCACTGCTGTCTTTGAGCCATGCGTTTACTTGTTTAATCTTATTTGCCTTATGCCAATTGACATGTAACTGAGATAATATTGTAGAAATTACCCACCTTTGAAGTTCTGCTTCTTAAATATGCTGCCTAGCTCCTCCTCCATTGTGTTGTTGGTACCACAATTGGACCTTCCACCTCCCACTGTTCTTCAAATTCCCCAATTTCATAAATTTCTTCCTCAAATAACTTCCTGCATTGAGTTGGCTGGGGGTCAACCTGCTCCACGATTTGTTCAGGATGCCGCCCATTTTGCAGGAGGGACATGCACGAAGGTAGCCAAGAGAAACTGGCACAACAAATTTCCATCCTTTGCTCTGGGACAGCATAGCTACTCCTCACCCATGTAACAAAGGTTGGAAATTTCTTAGGCAGCACAATGGCTGTGTTATGTTAGTAAACCTTTCCACAGTACCAGAATAGTATCCTTCTTGAGATTTTTATGACCCAGCCATCCCAACCTCCATGGTGATGGAAGTTGCAGGTTTTCAGGTTGCTGCTGAAGAACCTTTGATGAGTTGCAACAGTGCATCCAGTCAATGTTGGTTTCGTTGTGCAAACTTGTTATCTCACCGAGCGACACATTTCAGTAAAAAACACCACTGATTTTAAGAAGGTGCCAGTAATTTGGAGGAGATTGCAAGGAAGGTCGATTTTGATGTCAAAACTTACTTCATAGAATAGAATTCCTACAATGTGGAAGCAGACCATTCGGCCCATTAAGTCCACACTGCCCCATCTGAAGGGCATTGTACCCAGACTAGCACTCTACCCTAACCCTATAACTCTGCATTTCCCATGGCAATCGACATCACCTGCACATGCCTGGACACTATGGGCAATTTGGCACGGCCAACCCACTTAACCTGCACACCTTTGGATTGTGAGAGGAAATCGGATCACCGAGATGAAACCCATGCAGACACGGGGTGAAACTCCGCATGGACAGTCGCCCTTGTGTTGAATTGAACCCGGGTCCCTGGCACTGTGAGGTAGCACTGCTCACCACTGAGTCACCAATATCTCACCTCGGTATTCATTTTTGTATCTTATCAAGCAGATTTTAAGAACATGCCAGCGTTGTGGAGATTGCACGAGGAATGGTTAGTAAGTTTGCAGATGACACCAAAATTGGTGGTAGAGTGGGCAGTGAAGAAGGTTATCTAAGAGTACAATGACCTCTTGATCAACTGGCCAGTGGGCCAAGGAATGGCAGATGAAGTTTAATTTTGATAAATGCGAGGTGTTGCATTTTGGTCAGACAAACCATGGTGCAGGTACATGGTGTCATCACAGGTAGACAGGGTGGTGAAGATGGCATTTGTCATGCTTGCTTTCGGCAGTCAGAGCATTGAGTACAGAAATGGTTGCAGCTGTACAAAACATTGGTAAGCCCACGTATGGAGTATAGCATATAATTCTGGTCGTCCTGCTATACCAATGATGTTCCTGAACTGGAAAGGGTCCAAAAAAGGACATACAAGAATGTTACCAAGACTGGAGGGTTTGAGTTATAAGGAGAGGCTGGATAAGTTCGAGCATAGGAGGCTGAGGGATGACCTTGTAGAGATTTATAAAATCATGACTGGTATAGATAAAGTGAATAACCAAGGCTTTTTCCCCCAGGGTAAGGATTCCAAATCTCGAGGGCATAGGTCTGAGTTGAGAGCAGAAAGATTTTAAAGGGACCCCTGGGGCAACTTTTTCGCACAAAAGGTGGTGCGTATTATGGAATGAGCTGCCAAAGGATATGGTAGAGGTGAGTACAATTACAACATTTAAAGGATATTTGGACAGGTACGTGGATAGGAAACATTTAGAGGGATATGGCCCACACACAGGTATATGGGACTAGTTCAGTTTAGGAAACGTGGATGGCATGGATGAGTTGGGCTAAAGGGTCTGCTTCTGTCCTGTATGATTCTATGATTCTATAACAGTCCCACATAGCTACAATACTCTGATTGTGGAAACACTGGATGAAATACCAATTAAGTCAATTGTTTTGTCCTCAAAGCCATTGAGCCAGAGCATTGGTGAAACAATAGACATGCAATCAGGTAGAGTGCATTCCATCACACTCCTGACTTGTGACTTCATAGATAAGCTAAAACAATGTGTTGATAAGTTCTCTCCATAGCATCATAAAAGCCCATTTGAGGATTCTGGGTAATCCAAGATGAAGAACGGGAAAATATTATGGCTAAAAGAGCTGCTCCTTTTTTGATGGATTTTCAGTGTTGGAGCCGATTTCCTTGAATTTTTGGGGCAGTAATTACTATTTTATACGCTGTTGCATTGTTTTGGAACTTTGGGAAAAAAATGATCAGAACAACAACACCTTCAAAAAGTAGGAACAGGGAGAGAGAGGGAGAAAGAGCAGGCACCATGTGGGAGGTGAAACACATGGAGAAGTAAACGTGCACAGCCAACCGCCTCTGCTGTTTAGTAACAAGTATCTCTGGACATCAGAGTTCATTCTAAGAAAAATAAACAAACAGTGAGATTCACAGCTGACCTCGGAGAAACCGTTGTGGGAGATCTCACAGCAGGGGAACAGCTAAGTAGCTTATTTTTTAACGTGCAAACTTATTGATTCTTTTTGTAAATCCACAGTAGTGAGTAGAATAGGAGTTTTGCACATCCCCAGTTCTCACAACTGCACCACTGATGGCAGATTACTACCTGAATAGCTGTAACTTGGGATTGGGGCGTGTGCTGCAGGACCTGGGTGTCCTTGTTCACCAGTTGCTGAAGGTAAGCATGCAGGTGCAGCAGGCAGTAAAGAAGGCAAATGGTATGTTGGCTTTCATTGCTTGATGTTTTGAGAACAGGAGCAGGGATGTGTTGTTGCAGTTATGCAGGACCTTGGTGAAGCCACACCTAGAATATTGCACGCAGTTTTGCTCTCCTTTCCTGAGGAAAGATGCTCTTGCTCCCGAGGGAGTGCAGCGAAGGTTTACCAGGCTGATTCCGGGATGGCAGGACTGATCTATGAGGAGATGTTGACAAGGTTGGGATTGTTTTCGCTGGAGTTCAGACAAATGAGGGGGGATCTTAGCGACTTATAAAATTCTGACAGGACGAGACAGGGTACATGCAGGAAGGGTGTTTCCGAGGGTGGATGTGTCTAGAACCAGGGGTCACAGTCTAAGGATTTGGGGGAGACGATTTAGGATGGAGATGAGGAGACATTTCTTCACCCAAAGAGTGGTGAACCTCGATGTGGAATTCATTACCACAGGAAGTAGTTGGTGCCAAAACATTGAATGTATTCAAGAGGTGGCTTGATGTAGCAACTGGGGCAAATGGGATCAAAGGTTATGGGGAGAAAGCAGGATTAGGCTATTGAGTTGGGCGATCGGCTATGATCATGATTAATGGAAGAACAGGCTTGAAGGGTTGAAAAGCCTCCTCGAGCTCCTATCTTCTATGTTTCCATGTTTCTATGTCATGCCTACTGCTGCCTGAGCCTAAACTATGGCTCACCCAGACTAATGTCTCTCCTTTCAGACATTCCTTAAAACATTATCTCTTTAACAATCTGGTCGTGAATCCTATTATCTCCATATGTGGAGTCGATGCCAGATTTTTATTATTAACACTCCTGGTAATGCTACGCACCTTACAAACTGAGGTATTGTTTAGCTGGGAGCAAAAATGTACGTCAGCAAATTACAGCAGTAATGGATGGAGCTGTAGGCAATCAAAATTGTAGGCAGCAGAGTTCTGGATCACCTTGATAAATTTTAGAGGCTTGCTAAGACTGCATTAACACAAGCAAGTCTAAAAGGTAATAAAAGCATGGATGGAGCTTTCGGCATTTGAAAAGGTGAGGCAGACACTTATGTACTCTTCTCCACGAACCATTTAAATCTAAAATAGTATCAGAGATATTAGGAACTGCAGATGCTGGAAAATCTGAGATAACAAGGTGTAGAGCTGGATGAACACAGCAGGCCAAGCAGCATCATAGGAGCAGGAAGGCTGA
>NC_063358.1:8529814-8590869 GCF_021869965.1 Rhincodon typus
TCAATCCAACCAACTGTTTTATTTCCCTCGCAGAGTTTTCCTGTTTCTTTTTGAATTATTTAGACCTGCTCTCACCGACCCGCGAGATGCCAGTCGTTGCAAACTTTTTCTGTTCTTTTATTTGCAGAAAGCTATGTCTGGTTTCTGTTTTGTTTTCTCGCATGTGATATTGTACATTCCCGCAGGAGATGCTGTTTCAGAGGGAGAGTTGAGTGCGGAGCTGCGGGAATGGAGGTTTTTGAGTTTTGGCCACATGTTAAATATGTCAATGTTAATTTCCTTGCCCTGCGAGTTGTTACCAAATGGACCATACTGATTTACACGCACACAGCTTCCAGTGGCAACGGACGTACCTAATTTGTTCTGTGAATAAAACTGCGTGGAAGGCAGGATCAATTCAGAAGAACCTAAAGATCTATACCACCATAAGAGCAGGTTAGTTTTGGCAGTTTTCAGCCATCAGAGCTGGAAAGAAGTCTTATGTTGTTCAGCAGATAACAAGGTGTATCTGCAGTTCCTTATGTTGTTCAGCAGTTTGAATAGCTAGGGCTGGAAAAAAGAAACCTAAGCATATCTTCGAATTCAGTGAGGAAAAGTCGATGAGTTAGTCTGTCCATGTGTCTCTAGACCAGACAACCAGAAGCACATCTGTTGAACATAATGAAAGTCACTAAAGCGTCCGGATACCAACCTCTGGAGAACTCCATTACAAATTTCCTCCAGCCAGAAAAATATTAATTAACAATTGCTGACTTTTACCTAACTCGGCCAATTTTGTATCCATGTCATAACTGACCCTTTTATTCCATGAGCTATAACTATTCTCAAAAGTCTATTATGTAGCACTGTACTGAATGCCTTTCAGATATCCATTTACGCCGCATCAACGGCAAATAGGCTGTTCCCCAGGACCTGTCAGAATCACAGAATACAGCATCTACTGCTGTGAAAAAGGTGTTAGGTTTAAACTCCCCCAGCTACCCTCCAGCACAAGGAACCTGACAGCATTAGGGTACGTTGGATATTTCTGCAGGAGTTGTGATCAGCATCTCTGGCCAGAAGTGCCAAGCTCTTTCTTATACAATATAGAAGGAGCAGAGTGGCAATCTGACTGACCGATCAGAAAATCTGGCTCAGTGTTTCAAGGTGCTTCTCCCTCAATCAAGGTTTGACTGACTGGTTTTTAATTCACGGGTTTATCCTTAGAAATGTTTTGAACAATAGGGTAATGTTTGTAATTCTTTAGTCTTCTAACACCACCTACGAACCTAGAGAAGACAATAATTATGTCCACTCCCTCTGCAATTTAGATTCTCACTTCCTTCAATATCCCTGGAAGCATCTCATCTAGTTCCAGTGCCTTGTCAATTCCAAATACAGTCAGTTTATCCAATAGCTTTCCTCTTCTATTCTGTGTTTCCTCCTCTGTCACCATGGCCTGGGTAGCATCTACTTCCTTGGTAAGGATCACTTAATACCTGAGCCATGTTCCCTACCTCCATGTGCAAGTCTCTTTTATGGTTCCTCATCACCCTACTACTCCTTTCACGATTTATGTTCCCAGAGGAGACTTTGAGATTGCCCTGATGTTATCTGCCACCTTTCTTTCATAATCCATCTTTGCTTCTCTCCTTTGCCATTTGAACTCCCTTCAGAACTTTTTATATTCAGTTTCAACTCCCAAATGTACATTATACCTGACATCTGCCAAATGCATATTTTTTCTTCTCTATTTTAATTTCTATCTTTTTCCTTTCAGGGATTTTTGTATTTGTGCCAATTTTTCCTTTTGGGGGATTAGACCTTGACTGTGTATGAGCCATCTTCTCTTTGAAAGTATCCCATTGTTGAGCTCCAGATTTTCCCACCAATAATTGGTTTAAGTCTAACTGGCCCAACACCACTGAAGTGAGCTCAAGCACAGTTAATGATTCTGACCCTGGATTGTAAACTGTCCATTTCTGTTATTATTCAAAACATTATGGTAACAATGATCACTGGTTAGAATGTTTAAAATTCTCCTTTTCTCTGACTTCACCTATTAATATGTTATTCACTATCTATCTTTCTCTCACAGTATCTTGTGCATTCAGTATTATCGCTAACATTCTCTCCTGGTTCTCATAAATCTGCCAAGCTTGTTTAAAACTTCTCCAGCATCACGAGCAGAATGCCCACAAGGAACTCAGTCCTGACTCTGTTCAGATGCAACCTCACCTACTTTGTCTTGTGTCTGTCTCCCCTGCATTATCTTTCCAGCTGCACGTTCAACTGTCTTATTCTACTATTTCTGTTCTGAGTTGCCCTTGGGAATTATCCAGAGATAAATACATTTGGTGTCCTACCCAGTTTGCAAAATTTTAACTGCAGCAACTGCCCAGGTTGTTAGTACAAACGTGGACCATGCCTTTTGTGTCAACAAATACATCCACAAGAATGTTCTGAAGAAGGGTCACCGGACCCGAAACGTTAACTCTGTTTTTTCCTTCACAGCTTCTGCCAGACCTGCTGAACTTTTCCAGCAACCTTGTTTTTCTTCCTGATTTATAGCATCCACAGTTCTTTCGGTTTTCATCCAGAAGAATGTCTTGCAGCTGCTTTGCGACATTCTTGACCGTGGCATCAGGGGTCAACATAGCATTCTGGAGTCACTTGCACAGTCACAGAAATACTTATCTATTCCTCTAAGTAACAAACCTCCTATCACAAAAATAAAACAAAGAACTGCAGATGCTAGGGATCTGATACCAGCAAAACAGAAATTGCTGGAGAAGCTCAGCAGTCCCGGCAGGATTGGTGGAGACAGAAACAGAGTTAACATTTTGCTTCCTTGACCTTTCTTTCGAGAACACTCCACCACTGCTCTTCCACTTTCTTCCTTCCATCATGTACTGCCGACAAATGTCTGGTGACATGGGCCAGGCACACATTGCACTCCTTTGAGGAACACTGCCTTTACCAGCATCCAAAATGTAAAAGCAATACTTGAGCAGAACTTTCTCCACCGTTTTCCTTTGTTGTTTTGCTGGGTCATTCTTGGTTGGGTTCTATTCCCTTACTGCATTCAGATGCTTTTTGTGCAACAATTCACACTGAAACTTTCATACTTTGGGCTGTTACATGATCACTTTTTTCTTGTTGCTTAAACTGGCCTGGTCTTCACTCAACCACAGAATTTCTCATTTGTTCTTCCTGTCCCTTTCCCTCTTTTACCACCTTAAAAACTCTCACTTTTCTGTTTCTATTCTGTTCTGATGGAAGGTCATTGAAATGAAGCATTAATTTTGTTTCTCCATACAAATGCTGTCTGAAGCGTTGTAGGTCTTTCTGAATTTTTGCTTCTTATATCAAATGTAACAAGTTTAATGAAAGAGGCACAGTTTGTGCCTGTTTAATTCACCTTTTAGACTTTCATTATCCTTTGCACATGGCAATCAGTTTGATTATTGTATTAATTTGAGCAGGTCAGCCAGTTGGACGTCATAAAGTTTGCATTCCTTGACTGGGGCTATTGATCTGGTCCAATCAGGGAGTGATGACAGACAGAAATAAATGGAGTGGCAGGTATTATGTACAGTCTGAGGGCTGGCTCATAGAGAGCTGCACTAGTGTCAAGGGCTCTCCACAAGTTTCCTGAATTTCTGTTTGTCTTAAAAGGGCAAGTCACCACAGGGACAATGAGACCCTGTTACTCTGGCAGAGGGGGCCAATGCACTAAAAGGCAAGGCATGGCAGGGATGCTGTGAGTATCCAGATAGGGTCAGAGTGAGGGAACATGAAGAAAGCAAGGGAGCGGCAGTGAGATACAGCAGGTACAATCCATGAGATGAGGGCATGTCCTTGTGCAGAAAGTATCCTTGCAACAGCTTTTCAATGATGGTTGCCAGTACACTCCAAAGTGCACTGTAACAGTATCAGACATGAACCATGAGGGTTCTTAAAGGACAGAAAAGTCCTTGGACATCAGTTGCATGCAATTGCTGTCCTGTAACAAATCCTGAGGTGTTGGTGCTAGTGTCCAAGATGAAAGACTTAAGGGTAAGCAATGAGCTGGAATTTCCAGGTGCCCACTCAGACTTTCCCATCAGGAATTCGTAACATCTAGTTTCTACCTGGCAGGTGGGAGGATGAGAATCTGCAAATTAATGAGGTGAATCTGGATACTGGTGTGACTGATAATGAGCAATCATCCCCACTAATTTGCCTTTTGCTACTTACCAGCTTGAATCTCATCTCAACATCCAGAACGCAGTTAAAAAATGTGACTTGTTCCTCCCGATGACAAGCAAAGCCTCCCTGGACCTCCAGTCACATGGTCTGTTTCCATGCAATAAAGTTCTTTACTCCAATTCGTCCATGTTGACCAGATATCCTTAGTTAATCTAATCCCATTTGCCAACATTTGTTCCGTATCTCTTTAAACGCTTCCTATTTATGTATCTTTCCAGATGTCTTTTAAATGTTGTCATTGTACCAGCCTCCAAACACTACCTGTGGGAGCTGATGCCACAAATGCACTACCATCTGTACGGTAAAGTTGTCCCTTAGATCCCTTTTAACTCTTTCTCCTCTCAACTTAAACCCATGTCCTCTAGTTTTGGACTCCCCTACCCTGAGAAAAAGACCTTGGTTATTCACCCTATCCATGCCCCTCATGATTTTAAAAACGTGTATGAGCCTCTGATGCTTCAGAGAAAATAGCACCAGCCTATTCAGCCTCTCTGTATAGCTTATACCCTCCAACCGCAGCAACATCCTCGTAAATCTTTTCTGAACCCTTTCAAATTTCACAACAGCTTTCCTACAGCAGGGTGACCAGAACTGAACACAATGTTCTAAAAGTGGCCTAACCAGTTTCCTGTACAGCCGCAACATGACATCCCAACACTTGCACTCAATGCACTGACCAATAAAGGCAAGTGTACCAAATACCTTGATATAGCAAGAACTGCAGATGCTGGAGTCAGAGATAACAAAGTGTGGAGCTGGAGGAACACAGCAGGTCAGGCAGCATCAGAGGAACATGAAATGTCAGCTTTCCTGTTCCTCTGATGCTGCTTGGCCTGCTGTGTTCCTCCAGCTCCACACTTTGTACCAAATACCTTCTTCGCTTTCCTGTCTATCTGCAACTCCAAATTCAACCTACAGCCCAAAGTCTCTTTGGTCGGCAACATCATCCAGGACCCTGCAGATAAGTGTATACATCCTGCCCTGATTTGCCTTACCTAAATGCAACACCTCACATTCATCTGAATTAAACTTCATCTGCCTCTCCTCGGCCCAATGGCTCATCTAATCAAGGTCCCGTTTTACTCTGAGGTAACATTCTTTGCTGTCCACTGCATCACCAATTAGATGTCATCTGCAAACTTACTAACCATTTCTCCAATATTCACATCCAAATCATTTGTATAAATGGCAAAAAGCAGAGGACCCAACCCCAATTCTTGCGGTACGCTGCTGTTCACAAGCTTCCAATATGAAAAATAAGGCTCCACCACCACTCTCTGCCTCCTACGTTCAAGCCAATTTTGAATTCAAATGGCTAGCTCTCCCGGGATTCCCTGTGATCTCATCTTGCTAACAAGTCTACCACGAGGAACCTGATCGAATGCCTTGCTGAAGTTCATAAGGACAACATCCACCACTCTGCCTTCATCAATCTTCTTTGTCATTTCTTCAAAAAAGTCAACCAAGTTAGTCAGACATGGTTTCACACGCACAAAGCCATGTTGACTGTCCCTAATCAGTCCTTGCTTTTCCAAATACATGTAAATCCAGTCCCTCAGGATCCCCTCCAACAACTTGTCCACCACTGATATCAAGCTCATTGTCCTACAGTTTCCTGGCTTTTCCTTACCACCTTTCTGAAATAATGGCACCACATTAGCCACCCGCCAGTCTTCTGGCCCCTCACCCATGGCTATTGATGATATAAATATCTCAGCAAGGGGCCAGGGAAGCACTTCCCCAGCTTCCCACAAAGTTCTGGGAAATACCTGATCAGACCCCAGGGATTTAACCACCTTTATGCGCTTTTAGGCATCTAGCACTGCCTCTTCTGTAATAAGGGCACTTTAAGATATCATTATTTATTTCTCTAGCTTCTATATCCATCTCCACAGTAAATATGACATGAAATACTCATTAGGTATCTCACCCATCTGCTGCACTTCCACGCACAGATGGCCTTGTTGATCTTTAAGGGGCCTATTCTCTCCCTAGTTTCTCTTTTTGACCTTAATGTATTTACTAAGTCTTTTTGGAGTCTGCTTAACCCTATTTGTCAAAGCTATCTCATGTCCCCTTTTTGCCTCCTAATTTCCCTCTTGTATATATTCCTATTGCCCTTACACACCTCTAGGGATTCACTCGATCCCTGCTGTCTATTGCTGCCATAAGCCTCCTTCTTTTTCTTGACCAATTTCATTCATCTGTTGCACATTGCTTTCACAAAATGTGTGTACTGTACAGCGTTTGAATTCAATACTTTATGCCACTGGGAGAATTCTCACACATACTATACGTATTTCCTTTCAGACTGATGTTAAATTAACAGAATGGTTTAATCCAAACAATGAGAGCTGGAAAGAACTGCTGATGCTAGAGTCAGAGATAACGCAGTGTGGAGCTGGAGGAGCACAGCATGCCAGGCAGCATTAGAGGAGCAGAGTTCTGAAGAATGGTCCCAACCCAAAACGTCAGCTTTCCGGCTCCTCTGATGCTGCCTGGCCTGCTGTGTTCCTCCAGCTCTACACTGTGTTATCTCTTAATCCAAGCAATGTTGCTTTTGGATGCCAAAGATAAATCAACCTGTTGGCTTTGTTAATTTCAAAAGAGGTTGCTGATTCGTTTCGAATACGTTGCTGACAATTTTGAGTCAGTAGAAAAGGTGGCAATTAGCCGGATAGGATTGCTGTTATGTTTTGTGAACAGGTCATAGCTCTGTAATCTATTTTCCACGGTGCTGCCAAATGATTCAAAATGCAATTTCATGCCTTTAGTTAATGAAACTGACAAATGAAACGAAGCTGAGGGTTATTCAACAAAACAAAACAACCTGCATTTACACTGCACCCTGACTGTATTAACACAGGAATCGTATCAAACAAAATTTAACATCAAGCCCCCCAGGAAAATGTGAGGGAGATGACAGTAACTTGGACAGACAGACTTTAAGAAACACCTTTAAGGAGGGAAGAGAGGTCTAGGGATAGTCTAAGGCCTCAGCATCTCAATATACTTCTGTAAAAAGAATGGATGCTGTATTTTGTTTTTAGCAGGAACAAAAATATTAGATACTCAGGACTTCAATATATTCCTATCTTCGGCAAAGTAGGCAAACAACAACGAAATCAACTTTAACAGGTAGCATACCATAATATAACCAACATTTTAACACTGAAAATCAGTGCATAGCTTTAAAAGTTTCTTTTTATACTCTTCTCCGAAATGTAGCAGAAATGAGCCTGCATGCTTTTCCTTGATTGACTTCCTTCTGTCATCTGACCACTCCTTCAGTAATTTTCCATTGCTTCAAGACTGACCTAAACTCAGGTTATTCTGTCCACTTTTCCATCTGTCTGTTCTCACCCTCCATCTGTTTGTGTTACTTATATGAACATTTCAAAAACGTAGCTACATCCTTAATGATAATGTTGACTTTTGAACATTCAAAGTTAAAGGCCTTAATCAGGAAATCTTATTAAGGACCAGTTGCAATGGCTGATTTACAACATTACATTTCAATTAAACAAGCACCTGATTTTCCTACAAGTCTTTTTTTATATGCTGAGCTTTCTTTTAAACACACGGGTACCTCCCTGTGAAGATGGTTTTCTAACTTCCCAGGTGCCATTGCTGCTCATGTTCCATCAGCAGAACCAGCAATGATGGAGTGACTACACTCCAAATAAAAAGAGAAAGTGCTGGGAAGGCGCAACAGATCTGCCAGCATCTGTGGAGAGAGAAAACCAGAGTTAATGTTTCCGATCCAGCAGAACTCTTTTTCAGAACTGGAAGGAGCTGGAAAATGATGGTAATTATGCATCGACAGATGGGTAGGAGGACCTACTGGAATAGATGTTGAGCCCACCCAAATTATCTGACAAAGGTAGTGCCCATAGTGGTTAAGGAGTGATAGAGTTAAAATAGGTGTGAATGTTAGCTGTGGGATGGAAATAAATACACCCCTCATATTACTTTGAACTGATTTCCTTACTCAACAGACATAAGGCTTTACAACAGCCTGAAGGTAACTTAATAGGAGTATAACATTTGTAAACTTTAGGACAATCTGATTAACCCTTTGAATATAATCACAATATTCAAGTAATGAATGAAGAATAGGCAAAGAGATTTTAAGAATAGAGGTGAATTGAAAAAGAATAGGATGAAGGAATATTGAAAACGGAGCTGTTTGTGTGCAGGAGAAATATTAATTTTGGTTGACCAACTGGTCATCTGGCAGTTTCTCCCTAACTTGAGCACTGCTGAAAAATGATGCATTTTATTGAAGTTTTTCCATCTTGCACTCATCAGGATAGTTCACAAGAATACCAATGTTGGATCAAACCTACACTTATACAGTATGAGAGGAAAGTGTTGACTGGTTGGTCAGTGACTCTGATGGTACAGATGTTACTATGGAGAATGCACCAGTTACTAATGTGTGACAATTACCACTAATCACCATGATCGAGAATACTCCAATCATCATCATTAACTGATGCTTTCTCCAATGGTAACACTTCCACAAAACAGAGTGCACTTGCCAACCAGTCAGTTTTTAGATTCTTGAGGTGGAATCTGAATGATGCAAGCTAGAGCCAGATTTGTGGCAGACTGGATGTGAAGTCCAGCAAGGTCCTTCTCGCTGACAGGAGCATCTTGCTGCATCTTATATGCTTTTGCTGAATGGCAAGTCACGTTTCTCACAAGGCAGCAGTCAGCTGCTAAGTTAGCTTTTAAATGTTTTATTAATGACAAAACTTGCCCTTGTTAATATTCAGCCTCCTGTGTTACCAAACAGTTCAAACAGGTTGGCCATCAAGAAACAGAACATGGAAATCAGAGCCACTCCAGGTCACTGCTTGCTCCAAAGGACCTCCACGTCGGATACTGACCACCAACATCTCAGGGCACGCTCCATGGCCACTAACCAAATGCACCCCACATCCACTGGCGTTGGCATTTGATATGTGCCAGCCCCTAAGAATCCTCATGGCACATCTCCAGTTCATTTACATGACACTTCTACACTCCAATGCTGCACCTCAGGATGCATCACCAAATGTCCTTGTGTAGCTGCAGCAAGGGGCACATACACCCAGTTCGTGGACTCGATCGGGCTGCAGCTCCGGGCTCTACATTTGCTTTAAAGCACTCAAATACCCTGAGCCCACCTGGATAAACTCAGCATCCCTGTCTTGCCTTGCCTTTGTGCACTTTGCTCCCTTAGCCTGAACTACGGAGCTCATTAGCTCTGTCTCGCATTGCTGTTTAGTGCAGACACAAAGGCAGGAACTCTGTTACGTTGTCAACAGGGATAGCCTTCACCCATGGAGTCCCATCACAATCAGACGAGGACAGTGTTCAGTACCAGTTCAGGGTCTTGGTAAATGTCAGTCAACTGCTTGGGGTGGTCACAGTCAGTATCCTATCCATGTGAGGGGTGAGGAGTCGAATGTTGTGCAGCGCAGCCCACCACTCGTCTTGAATCTTTCTGCCCGAATGTCAGCACTTTTCCTCCTGGAATGAGAGACAGGCAGGAGATGAAAGTGGGTGGCTCATCAGGTAGGGAGGTGTTCTGGGCAAGTGAGTAGGCAGCGCAGAGACCATGCAGGGTTAGAATTGTTGGGTATAGGAGTGGATGAGTGTGTGAGGGAAGATGTTGTTAGCAACTGTACAGCATGATCCTCGGAGGGAGGTGGTTATAGTTGCGGCAATCCTGAGTGGCAGAGGGAAGTTGGTGACACCTACGCCGGTGGGTCGAAAGGGGCATTTACCCTCTTCCTCCAGTGCTGGGCATTCCTCCAGCTGGCTCAGATTGCACTAACTCAGGGTGCATCTTTGGACCAGTCTGATGAGGGCAGGGCACCAGGCCATTACTGCTACTGCTGGGGGTGGGGGAGAAGAAAGAGAGAAGAGTAAATCCTGTGTCAGCTCCACCCTGTCCAGGACAATTACCCATGATGCCAAGTTCAGAGCAAATGTCAGGTAATGTGCAGGGAAGCTCCCAGCTAACAGTGATGGTCCAGGTGCACAATGGGCTTTTAGAGGTAGCTTTGGCATAATGAATGCTAGACTACCACCATAACCTCGACATGTTTCTGGGGAGAGACTTCCAAAATTTAATAACCTTTTTGTAAAAGAGGGTGTTTACATATCATCCCTGAATTGGCTTGGTGTTTATTTAAAGGTTCTGGATTCTACTAATGTGGTATTCCCTCTCTACCCTATCAATTTAGGAACAATTTCGTGCCTTTAACCATTGGTTAGATGGTTCTGTTTCTTGCCTTCGATTTCTTGCGTCCACCAAGACGAATCAGCCCACACCCAGCTTTCATTTGTCTCTTACCTTCACTAAAATCCTTTCTGAGTTCATCTTGCACACTACTGCCTCTGAAATACTCAACCACAGCACACCATCCTGTCCTAATTGTTTTTTTTTCTGATACATACCTAACTTAGTTCGTTTAATACACAAGGAAAAAGAAAGAAGCTTTGGGGGACTTAGAGAGTAACTCCAGGTGATGGTAACAGTAAGCTGCCCCCAAAGCACCTTTATTTAACTTTCTGTATTAGAAAACATCTACTGTTTGTAGACTAAACTGATACCCACTGTTTAGCGTAAATTTTCATCTAATTTGTATATGAAACCAGTTAGGACATTTGATGTCTCTGATACAGATGAGATGTGCACTGAGCTGCATGTTGTACTTTGTAAGAGATGAATTATTCACAAAAATATCATCAATCTTGATACAACTAAACTAGCTTACAAAACTGAACTTTACACTCTGAAAAATCAGTAAACTGAATCAAATGTGACAGAAGCATTAAATATCAAGTTCAACTACGGTAAATCACTGTTACATAGGGGATGATGAAACTGCTAAAGATTGAAACTAATGACTTTAATGACAGAGGCATAATTTGCTCATTGTTATCCATATTTTTGTGCTTGTAATTTTCTTCAACCATGAGGATTTGATTAGGATTTAATTTTGAAAGGGGTTCATTCCTGCAAATTAAATACACTGTTCTTCAGGTAAATCAATGAAAAGTTAAATTCTATACCGAAGATTATTCTATATTTCAAACTGTACTTCTATTCGTTTCTAATATGCTTTCTTAAGGTCAAGTGCACTTTAAATTTCCATTTGACAATGTCTGTGTAATGGTGTTCCATTCTCTGATATGCAGTCCTTCCAAACCTTGGTTATCATCATTTTCTGCTTGCTTTTAATGGACTCCTATGAAAGGCCTATTTCTTCGCCTGTCTTTATCCTCACTGAAATGATTTTGAAGTAGATAATTTGAGGAAAAGCATGAAATTGGCACATTTTTATCTAATTTTAATTTTGCTGCTCTTCACGCTACCTTCGATTTTGAGATTTATAATGTTATTTTTATTCTCTATAGCGAAGCCTGATGCACGACACCTGTTCAATGCATCTGAATATTTTAACTTCCATTATTAAATCCCCACATTCACTTTCTATAGCTCTGGTAATGTATTATACTGCATTGACACTTTATTAAATTTACAGAAGTCCTGTAGCCAAGACTCTGTAATGGCTGTAACGTCATACTTATTTCAATCTGATGTCAATTCATCTGTTTTGTTTTGAATGTTAGGTGCAAAACCTTTAATTTTTATTTTTTCAATGTTCTGTGGTTACTCGTAGCCTTATCTGTTGATTTACTGTTAGATTTGAATTCTCTATCCCTTCCTGTCATAGCTTTCTCCCCTGCCTTTTCTCTCATATTTGATTTACCACATCTTTCCAAATTTTATCCTTTGCCCCCATAACTGAGATGAAAATCCTCTGTACTTCCCTAGTTATGCTGCTCACTAGGACACCAGTATGGTTCAGGTGGACAGCACCCCAACAGGACAGCTCCCCCCCCATATTCCTCAATCTTGGTGCCATACCCCATGAATTAAAACTCACCTCTCCTGTCACTGCTGTCTTTGAGCCATGCATTTACTTGTTTAATCTTATTTGCCTTATGCCAAATGACATGTAACTGAGATAATAAGGTAGAGATTACTACCGTTGAGGTTCTGCTTCTTAAATTTGCTGCCTAGCTCCTCAGACTGACAAAGCAGAAACTCTTCCTTTGTTCTGCCTGTGTTGTTGGTATCTACATGGACCACAAACACTGGATCTTACACCTTCCACTGTACATTCCTCTCAGGCACTAAGGTATCAATGGTTACGGAGAGAAAGCAGGGGAATGATTTTGAGAAACATATCAGCCATGGTTGAATGGCAGAGCAGACTCAATGGGCCAAATGGCCTAATTCTGCTCCTATATACCTTATGGTTTTATGCCCATACGCTTGGCACTGGAAAGGAAGAAAGCTGACAAGAATCTCACTGATTGCTGCAGAGGACAATGTCAGTCCTTCTCACTGCCCCCTACTCCTACATTTCTATTTCCTTCACCCCACTTGAATAAATCCCTGTCCCACAGTTCCTTGGTTACTCCGCTCATTCTGCCTGCAGTGCCTGCTCTCATCCATGCAGTTTACAAGAACATCACTAGGGTTGGACATTTGCGGAAATTGAGACTCCTCAAATGCTTCCCTATGGGCTCCATGCCTGCCTCAACTGCAGTCACATGCTCCTGCCCTTGAGGAAAGACCAAAACTGAATGGATTAATCTGATATGACCAGTGTGACCAAAACCTGGAGATAATTTTACCCCTCCCTGATATGGTACAATGTCTGTACATAAGACTCCAGCTCCTCTGGATTCAAATTTGCTTGAGCTACAAGCACAATCAACAGATGTCTTCAGTCTTGGTCTCATTGATGTCCATGGAAACATAAAAAACATAGAAGATAGGAGCAGACCATTCGGCCCTTCGAATCTGCTCCGCCATTCTTCATGATCATGGCTGATTATCCAACTCAATAGCCTAAGCCTGCTTTCTTTGACCTCATTCGCCCCAAGTCTCTTGAATACTTCAATGTTTTGGCATCAACTACTTCCACAGGCGCACCACTCTTTGGGCGAAGAAATGTCTCCTCATCTCCGTCCTAAATCATCTAACCTGAATCCTCATACTGTGACCCCTGGTTCTGGACGCATCCACCATCGGAAACATCCTCCCTGCACCTATCCTGTCCAGTCCTGTTAGAATTTTATAAGTCTCCATGAGATCCGCCCTCATTTGTTTGAACTCTAGCGAAAACAATCCCAACCTCGTCAATCTCTCCTCATACATTAGTGCCGCCATCCCCGGAATCAGCCTGGTAAACCTTCGCTGCACTCTCGAGAGAGCAAGAGCGTCCTCCTCAGAAAAGGAATTCAAAATTGCACGCAATATTCCAGGTGTGGTCTCACCAAGGCCCTGTATAACTGCAGCAACACATCCCTGCTCCTGTACTCAAAATCTCTCACAATGAAGGCCAACATACCATTTGCCTTCTTTACCACCTGCTGCACCTGTGTGTTTACCTTCAGCAACTGGTGCACAAGGACACCCGGGTCCTACTGCACATTCATCTCTCCCAATTAGCTCCCAGTAGGTCCCACATGCTGCAGCAGCAACATATCGCCCAATCTACCATTTGATTTGATTTGTTATTCTCTCATATACCTAGGTATAGTGAAAAGTTTTGTTTTGCGAGTAGTACAGGCAGATCATACCATACAAAATGCATTAGCGTAATAGAACAGAGTGAGGAATACAATGTTACTGCTGCAGAGAAGGTTCACAAACAGAGAGATCAAAGTTAAGTTTAAAATTTAAAAGGTCTGTTCAGAAGTTTAACAACAGTGGTGAAGAAGCTGTTCTTGAATCTGTTGATACATGTGTTTAAGCTTTTGTATCTTCTGCCCAATGGAAGAGATTATAACTGGAGTGGAAGGATCATGTTGGTTGCCATTCAGACTCTGTGAGAAGTATGGATGGAATCAATGGATGGAAGGTTGGCTTGTGTGATGGACTGGGCTGTGTTCACAACTCTGTAGTTTCTTTTGATTCTGGGCAGAGCAGTTGCCACACCAAGCCTTGATGAATCGGATAGAATTTTTGCTATGGTACATCTATAAAAATTGGTAAGAGTCTTTGTGGACATGCTGAATTTCCTTAGTCTTCTGTGGAAGTAGAGACGTTGTTGTGCCTTCTTGACCATTGCATCAACACAGGTGGACCAGGACAGATTGTCGGTGATTATCACCCATAGGAGATTGACACTCTCAACCCTCTCTACTTCAATATTATTGATGCAGATGGGGTGTGCCTTCCATCTTGCTTCATGAAGTTAATGTCCAGCTCTTTTGTTTTGCTGATCTTGAAGTAGTGATTGCTATCTTTACACCATGTCACCAAAAACGTTATCTCTTTCCTGTATCCTGCCATTGTTTGAGATGTGGCCTAAAACAGTGTTGTCATGAGCATAGGTGGAGTTAGAATGAAATTTAGTCACACAGTCATGAGTGTGTAGGGAGTACAGTAAGGGGTTGAGTATGCAGCCTTGTGGGGCCCTGGTGTTGAGGGTTATTGTGGAGGAGGTGTTGTCATCTATTCTTACCGATTGCGGTCTGTGGGTCAGGAAGTCAAGGATTCAGTTTCAGAGTGGGGAGTAGAGATCTTAGTCTCAGAGTTTAGAGATTAGTTTTGTTGGAATTATGGTGTTGAAGACAGAACTGTAATCAATAAGTAGGAGCCTGACGTAGATATCCTTGTTATCCAGATGTTCTAGGGATGAGTAGAGGGCCAGGGAGATAGATCTGCCATGGATCTGTTGCACCAGTAGGCAAGTTGCAAAGGATCAAGGCAATTTCGGTAGGCTGGAGTTGATGTGATCCCTGGCTAACATCTCAAATCACTTCATAATAATAGAAAACAGAGCCACTAGGCGGTCGTCATTGAGGCACATCACGTGAGTTTCCTTTGGTACCAGGATGCTGGTGGTCTTCTTGAAACAGATGGGGACTCCAGATCGTAGTGAGGAAGGGTTAAAGATGTCAGCAAAAATTCACACCAGCTAGTATCCTCAGGATCTGAATGCACAGCCAGGGATTCCATCTGGGCCAGTCGCTTTCCATGGGTTCACTCTCAAAAAGGCTGATCTGATGTCTGTATCCATGACTGTGGGTATAGGTGCATCCAAGGCTCTCAGGGCAGGTGACACCATTTCACCGACCTTCCGCTCAAACTGAGCAGAAAATGCATTCAGCACATCAGAGAGGGATGTATTTTTGTCTACTATTCTTCTGTTCTGCTTTGCTTTTTTTTATTCATTCATGAGATGAGGGTATCACTGGCTAGGCCAGCATTTATTGCCAATCCCTAATTGCCCAGAGGGCAGTTATGAATCAACCATATTGCTGAGGGTCTGGAGTCACATGTAGGCCAGACCAGGTTAGGATAGCACAGGGTTGGGGAACCTGTGGCCTTAAGGCTGCACGTGGCCTTTTGGGGTACTAGTTGCAGCCTTCTGCCTATTTGTCCGCAAATACTAAATCCACCTTTTTAAATCTGTGTACCATTTTTAGAATTTTTACTGGTAACCTAGTCATGTCAAAAATTAAGAACATTAAAGGAAGATGACAGAGTATTCAATGAAGAATGGGAATTGTAGTATTACGTAATTGATGTGAAAGTTAAAATGATGCGTTTGCTCTGTGATGCCATAATTGCAACAATGAAGAAATACAAAGCATATCAGCATTATGCAACTCATAAGGACAACAAATATGCTAAACTGGAAGGAGAACCCCGAAAGTCTGCACTTAAGAAAATGAAAGATCAAAAGCAGCAGCAAGTATTTAAAACGATGTCAGGACAAGGGATGTCATCACTAAAGCAACTTCTAAAGTGGCATATATACTTGGAAGAAGAGGTAAGCCATTTAGTAACATGGAAATCATAAAAGAATGCATTGTTGAAGTTGTATGATGTTTAGATTCAGATAAGGTTAATAAGTTCAAAAAACCTACCTCTTTTAAGAAGGACCATATCTGATTAGCAACATGAATTAGCCCTCAATGTAACAGAACAATTTCATGCAATATGCCAAAGTGAAGACATTTATTATTCAATTGCCTTGGATGAATCCACTGACATTACTGACTCAGTGCAGGTGTTATTTTTTATTTGTGTTATAACTGCGGATTTTCATTGCCATGAGGAGTTATTGGCTTTGGATACCCTTACAGCAAGGACACGTGGAATTGACATCTTCACTATCTTCAAAGAAAAATGTTGTGAAGTGAAACGGAATTTATGTCATTTAGTAAGCGTACGCACAGACGGTGCACCTTCCATAAGAGGAAAACGTGAAGGATTTGTTGCATTACTACAAAAAGAAATCCAGATACTTTGATTTCCTTTCATTATCTTTTGCATCAACAGAGTCTCAGTGCCAAATCTACTGTTTTAAGTGACACATTAAATAAAGTTATAGGTATTGTAAACTACATTTGAGCAAATGCATCATGCACCAATTTCGCAACATGCTGCAGCTTGATGATGAAATATTCAGTGTGGATCTGTCATATCATTCTAAAGTGCGCTGGCTGTCACAAGGACAAATACTTGTAAACTTTTATCATTGCAAAAATAAATTACAAGATTTTTTGAGGAACTGAATAAACCATATGAATTGTCAAAAGAGGATTTCTGCAGAAATATTGCATTTTTGTGTGATATAATGTCAAAGCAAAAAGATCTGAATTTTTTTTGCAAGGTAAAACTAAATCTATATATGTTATGTGGCTAAAAATCCAGGCATTTTGGAAAAAGCTGTACTTTTACAAAACTCTCCTTACCAGATTGGAACTTTCAGCTGAACACTTTTCTGATCAGTATACAAGCAAATCATTAAGGAAATGGAACGTGAAAGAATACATTGCTGTTCTAGACTCCCTGATTGAAGAATACAATGAAAGGCTTTCAGATTTTGAGAAATTTGATCTTACCCTGAAACTAGCTTTTAAACCACACCTGGTTGATGTCTCCAAAGCACCTGATAACTTGCTGATGGAATTGATTGGGCTCTCAGAAGATAATATTCTGAAGTCTCTATTTGACATGTAGAAGGATCCCATTGAAATATGGAAAAATGCCATTGAATACCCAAATCTACATCAACATGCTTATCGAATGCTATCTTGTTTTGGCACATCCTACTGTTGTGATTCAACATTTTCATATGTGCCACAACTAAAACGCGCTTGAGATCTCATTTGGTGGATATTCACCTGGAGGACCAATTAAAGCTACTTTCAACGATGTTGGAACCAAATACCCAATTCCCATCTCGTAATAAGCAAGCACAAAAATGTCATTAAATGGTTTTTTCACTAATTATTAGTTCTATTGTCAACTTTGCCAAACAAATAAATGTGTCTTTGCTGAATTTTTACTTTGTTTAAAGTCCTCATATAATAGCAAGCTTTAATTAAAATTAGTAAATATGTTGATAAAAATATGACATTTTGTTTATATGTTAAATTCTCAGCACACAGCCTAATAGGATTTCGGTTAAATAAAATGTGACCTTCCAATGTTAAAAGGTTACCCACCCTGGGATAGCAGTTTCCTGCCCTAAAGGACATTAATAAACCAGATGGGTTTTTCTGACAATCAGCAATGGATTCATGGTCATCATTTGACTCTTCATTCCAGATACTTATTAAATTCAAATTCCACCATCTGTTATGGCAGGATTCAAACCCAGGTCCCCAGAACATTGCCTGGGTCTCTAAATTAATAGTTCAACAATAGTACCACTAGGTCATTGCCTCCCCATTGCTTTGTAACCTGTTATGTAGTGTAGACCTTGCCACAAATAGTGGGTGTCTGTGAGTCTCTGGCTTAGTCCAGTATTGCCTCTTGGCATCTTTAATGGCCTTACGGGTGTTGTATCTGGATTTCACCATGTCTATTGTGTTTAATTTATTCATTATATTAATCATGTTGGTATCCCTACTCTAACTTTTTAAATTCAATCATGGGATGTGAGCATCACTGGCTGTTCATTGCCCTTTCTTAATTGCCTTTGAGAATGTGATGGCCAGCTGCCTTCTTAACCTGCTGCAGATGACGTATTGTAGGTAAACCCACTATGCCATTAGGGAGGGAGTTCCAGGGTTTTGACTGAGTTACATTGAAGGAATGAAAATATATTTCCAACTCAGAATAGTGAGTGGCTTGGAGAGGAACTTGCAGATGGTTCCGAGGAATCTGTTGCATTTGTTCTCCTAGATTGAAGTGGTTGTGGCTTTTGAAGATGTTGCCTAATTTGTGAATTTCTGAAGTGCATTTACTAGATGGTGCACACTGTTGCTACTGAGCTTGTTTCTGGATGCGGTGTCAGTCAGGCAGGCTGCTGTGTCATGGAATGTGTTAAGCTTCTCAAGTGTTGTTGGAGCTAAACTCATCCAGGTAAGTGGGGGGAATTATATCAAATTCCTAACATTTGCCTTGTAGATGCTGGATGGGCTTTGGGGACTCAGCAGGTGATTTCTGACCTCTGAACTGCTCTTGTAACCACTCTATTTACATAGCTAGTCCAGGTCAGTTTCTGGTCAATGGTAACTCCCAGGGTGTTGACAGTGGGGACTTCAGTGGTTGTAATGCCTTTGAATGTCAAGAGGCAGTGGTCAGATTGCCTCTTATTGGAGATGGTCATTGCCTGGCATTTATGTGGCATGAATGTTACTTGCCACATTTCTGCCCAAGGCAGGATATTGTCCGGATCTTTGGCATATGAACATGGACTACTTCAGCATCTGAGGAGTTGCGAATGGTGCTGAACAATGTGTGATCATCGGCAAACATCCCACTTATGATTTTATGATGGAGGGAAGACATTGATGAAGTCGCTGAAGATGGTTGGGCCTAGGACATTACCTGGAGGAACTTATACAGCAACGTCATGCAAGTGAGATGACTGACCTCCAACAACCTCAACGATTTTTCTTTGTAATACGCATAACTCCAATTGGCATAACATTTTCCCCCTGACTAACCTTTGATTCCAGTTTTGCTAGGGCTCTTCAATGCTGCATTTGGTCAAAGGCAGTCACTGACAGCTCACCTCTGGACTTCAGCTCATTTTCTCCACGTTAAAATGAAGGATGGTCAGGTGCTCATTGACCCTTATGGAACCCAAACTGGGCACCTATGAGCAAATTATTGTTAAGCAGGAGCTGCATGATAGCAATATTGATAATATCTTAGTCCAGTGATCCTTCTTCAGAAATGGCCAATTGGTCTACAGTCGATCATCAGTAAAGTGATCATGATGTTAATTCTGCTTTCTCTCCACAGATGTTGCCAACCCTGCTGAGTTTCTCCAGCAATTTCTATTTCCATTTCACCAATTGGTTGGGTTGGATTTGTCCTGATTTTTGTGTGCAGGACGTACCGGAACAATTTTTCAACATTGTTGGTTAAATGCCAGTGTTGGAACTGCACTTGAACAGCTTGGGCTAGGGGAGCAACATGTTCTGGAACACAAGTCTTCAGTACTATTGCCGAGATGTTGCCAGGGCTCATAGCCTTTGCAGTATCCAGTGTTTCCGACTGTTTCTTGATATGTGGAGTGAATCAATTTGGTTGAAGACTGGTATCTATGATGCTGGGAACCACTGGAAGAATCTGAGATGAATCATCCACTTGACAGTTCTAGCTGAAGACTGTTGCAAATATTTCAGCCTTATCTTTTGGACTGTGGCAAATGAGGATGGGGATATTTGTGGAGCCTCCTCCTTCAGTGAGTTGTTTAATTGTCCACCACCATTCACAACTGTTTGTGGTAGAACTGCAGAGAATAGATCTGATCTGTTGAGCAATCACTTAACTCTGTCTATCACTTGCTGCTTATGCTTTTTGGAATGCAAGTAGTCCAGATTGGTAGTTTCACCAGGTTAACTCCTCAATTTTGGGTATGCCTGGTGCTACTCCTGGCATGCCCTCCTGCACGCTCCATTGAACCATGGTTGATCCCTTGGCTTGATGGTAATGGTTGAATGGGAGATATACTGGGCCATGAGGTTGCAGATTGTGCTGGAGTACAATTCTGCTGCTGTTGATGCCCAGTCTTGAGTTACTAGATCAGTTTGAAGTATATCCCATTTAGCATGGTGATAATGCCACACATGATGGAATGTATTATCAATGTGAAGGTCGGATATTGTTTCCACAAGGACTGTGCAATGGTGACTTTTACCAATACTGTCTTAGACAGATGCGTCTGTGACAGGCAGATTGGTAAGAATGAGGTCAAGTACATTTTCCCTTTTGTTGGTTCCCTCACAATACCACAGACCCAATCTAGCAGCTTTGTCCTTTAGAATTCAATCAGTGTTTGTTTGTGCCATCAGATGTAATAGCAGTTTCTTAATGAATGCATCACCAGGACAAGAGTACTGGACACTCTAAGCAGACTTTCAGCCTTGCACCTACCACTAATAACCCATTAACTTTTGAAAATTAATATTGTACATTAGCATAAATAGACATTCTGCATCTATACTTACAGATTTATTTTACACAGAAAGAACATTATCAAAATGATTGTACATTCTCATTGTTCTATACCTTTCACAAGTTTTGGAGTAGATGTGTAGCTCGGGTTGTGGGTGTTCAGGTTGGTTGGCTCGCCAACCTTTCACAAGTACCTTGTACTGGAAGAAATCCACATTATGATGTGAAATGTAAATGGCTGACATCATGTAATACTGTCTGTTCCTAAGACAGCGATAAGATTTTATGTACAATTTACACAATCAGTAATCATTACGATAGAGTGGACTAGATTTAATTACATTCTTTGATATTATTTGCTGGTTTGCACTTTGAAACAGTCATATAGATATACAAGTTTGTTACACAAACAAAATAAGGAATATCATGACATTTTGGGAAAGTTTGCAATGTAAATACATAGAAATCTAGATATACATCAATATATGTGGATGCACATCAGTAAATCATTATCTTTCATTCCATTGCTGAAGCCTGTTTGTTTATTTGGGCTTTTGGTTGCAACTGGGATAAATATTGGGACTAGTGGTTTGGGACTCGGGTTAAATTATCAGGATTATAGTGTTAGGTTTACAGTTACAATTAAGCTTCACAATGTCATTGTCACCAGACATATTTTCTCTGTTCATGTTTTTACATCAAGCAAATGATTCACAGATTCAGCTCTGAATTTTCATTCAAGGAACCTTCTTTTAATACAAGTGCTGTTTCTACATTTCATTCATCTCCAGATTTCCCACGGCAAAATATATCTTTGATATTAGATTTTGGAATATTTTCACAAGAACATTGAAGTCCAAATATTGTTCTTGTTAGACCATGAAATATAGAAGAAGAATTATGTAATTTGGCCCACTGAGTCTGCTCTGCCATTTGATCATGGCTGATATGTTTCTCACCTTTATTCTCCTGCCTTCTCCTTGTAGCCCTTGATCTCCTTACTTATCCAGAAGCTATCTGTCTGTCTTAAATGCACTCGATTGCTTGCCTCCAGAGCCTGATGTGGCAATGAGTTCCACAGATTAAGAAATTTCATTCTGCCATCGTTACCTGGTCTGGTGGCATGGTGGTTAACTCTGCTGCCTCACAGTGCTACAGACCCGGGTAACTGTCTGGGCAGCATGGTGGCTCAGTGGTTAGCACTGCTGCCTCACAGCACTAGGGACCTGGGTTCGATTCCATCCTCGGGCAACTGCCTGTGTGGAGTTTGCATGTTCTCCCCGTGTCTGTGTGGGTTTCCTCCGGGTGCTCCAGTTTCTTCCCACAGTCCAAAGATGTGCAGATTAGGTGGATTGGCCATGCTAAATTGCCCGTAGTGTTCAGGGATGTGTAGATTAGGGGGACAGGTCTGGGTGGGATGTTCTTTATGTCGGTGTGGACTTGTTGGGCCGAAGGGCCTGTTTCCACACTAGGGATTCTATGATTCTAGAGGTTTCACGTTCTACCCATGTCTGTGTGGGTTTCCTCCAGATGCTCTGTTTTTCTCCCGCAGTCCAAAGATGTACAGGCGAGGTGGATTGACCATGCTAAATTGCCCCATAGTATGCAAGTTAGCAATGGTACAAACCCCATGTGGGGTTATGGGAATGGGGTGGGACCGGGTGTGATGCTCTTTAGAGGCTCGGAGTCGACTCAATGGGCCAAATGGCCTCTTTCTGCACTGTAAGGATTCTATGATTCTGCATGTAAGTCCAGATCCACAGTAATGTGGTTGTCTCTAAACCACTGTCTGGGAAATTAGGGGCAAGGGGAATAGAACATCAGAACTAAAATGCCTGTTTTAGAGTGTTATTATTTCAGTTGATGGTAACACTGGACATATCAGATCCAAGAGTTAAACCTTTCTTGGTAGGTCATATGATAACAAGGTGTAGAGCTGGATGAACACAGCAGGCCAAGCAGCATCAGAGGAGCAGGAAAGCTGACGTTTCGGGCCTAGACCCTAGGTCATAAGTCGAGTTTTTGCAGTTGACTACTCTGGTTGTTTTGTGTCTTTTACTCATTCACAGGATGTGAGTTTGTGAGTCAGCCACATTGCTGTGGGTCTGGAGTCAGACCAGGTATGGATGGCAGATTCCTTCCCTAAAGGACATTAGTGAACTAAATGGGTTCTCACGACAATTGACAATGATTTTATGGTCATCATTAGAGTCTCAATTCCAGATTTTTAAAAATCAAATTCCAACATGGTGTGATTTTAACCCTGTTCCCAAGAACATTACATTGCCTTCTGTATTAATAGGCAGTGATCTTACCAATAAGTCATTGCCTCCTCTGAACATTGTCACATAAGGCTAAACATGTTCTTTAGTGAAAGAACACACACTCATTACTTTTAAGTATCTCCTTGATCTGGTAATTTTGATATTGTAACCTTTGTGGTTCAGCATCCACAGTATGTCCCATTTCTGTTTTTTGTCTATCTGAAGTCACTGATTAGGTCATGCAGTCTTTATATGCACATGCCCAGTCTGCTTTCACATTTATTTTAGCAAAGAACATTTTTTTCTGTGTAGATTAATTGAAATAGCACTTGTTAGACCCCTAATATAAAGATTTATTTGTTGCACAGAGCTGGGTGTGGAGGTGTTAAAAAAATGCTTCAACCTCACCTCAGAATAAAGACCTCCGGTACATTGCAGGAGAAACTGCTCCTCAATAGAGAACCTGGATAAAAATAATCTTGGAACATAGGAATTTTTTTTCTTTACTTATTCATGGGATGAGGGCATCGCTGGCTAGGCATCATTTATTGCCCATCCCCAATTGTCCAGAGGGCAGTTCAGAGTCAACCACATTGCTGTGGGTCTGTAGTCACATGTAGGCCAGACCAAGTAAGGATGGCAGTTTCCTTCCCTGAAGGACATCAGTGAACCAGATAGGTTTTTCCGACAATCGACAATGGATTCACGATGAATTAGGAACGGGAGTAGGCAATTCAGCCCTTTGAGCCCACCCTGTCCTTTAACATGATTGTGGCTGATCTTATCCTGGTCTCAACTCCACTCTCCTGCCTGCTTCCCATAATCCTTTATCCTGCTTTTCATCAGAAAAATATCTATTTCTTTCTTGAATATGTTGATTGATTCTACCTCCACTGCTTTCTAGGGCAATGAGTTCCACAGATTCACAATCCTCCAAGAGAAGTAATTTCTCCTCAGCCCAGTTTTGAACCATATGTTCTCACTCTATATCCATGTGGTCTTTTTCAAGACTGTCCCACAAAGGGAAACATCTGTTCAATGTCCACCTTATCAATCCCCTTTTGCATTTTATATATCTCAATCAGATCCCCGCTCATTTTTCTGAACTCCAGTGAGAACAAGCCCAAGTCATTCAAACGCTCCTCACATGACAGCCCTTTTATCCTTGGAATCAATCTGGTGAGCCCCCTCTGAACTACCTCCATTACCACCACATCCATCCTCAAGTAAGGAGACCAAAACTGAACACAATACTTCAGGTGTGGTCTTAGCAATGCCTTATATAATTGTAACAACACTTCTTTACTTTTATAAGCCAGTCCTTTGCAATAAATGTCAGGATTCCATTTGCCTTTCTTATTATACGCCGCACCTGTATGCCCACTTTCTGTGATTCATGCACAAGGACACTCAGATCTCTCTGCACTGATGCACTTTGAATCTGCCTCCCATTTAAGTAATAATTTGCACTTTTATTTTTCTAGCCAAAATAGATAACCTCGCATTTATCACCATTATATCCTTCTGCGAGATTCTGGTCCATTCTCCTCGCTTATCAATAAACACTTTATCTCCTCATCACAGCCTGCTTCCCCACCTATATTAGTATCATCCACAAATTTTGCTACGTTGTACACTGTCCCTGCTTGCAGATCATTTATGTAGATTGTAAATAGTTGAGGTCCAAGAACTGAACCCTGCAACACCCCACTAGTTACAGTTTATATCCAGAGAAGGACCCATTTATCCCAACCCTCTGCTTTCTGTCAGTCAGCCAATCCTCTATTTAAGACACTCTGCCTCTAATCAGAATCCGGGTATTTTGGAATATTATAACTAATTATAATTAATGCATCCACTATATCTGCTACCACCTCCTTTAAAACCTAGGGTGCAGGCCATCAGACATCGAGGATTTATCTGCCTTTAATTCCATCAGTTTACTTTATATTGTATCTCTAGTTATAGTAATTACACCAAGTTCATCTGTAGTAATTATAGTTTTTGGGAAGAAATAAAACAGAGATGAAATATTGGTTTAGTGCCACTACCATTTCTGAGTTTCCCATTATTACCTCACCCAATTTCGTCCTCTAAAGGGCCAACATTTACTTTCACTATTCTCTTCCTTTTTATATACTTACAGAAGCTTTTGATATCAGTGCTGATGTTTTCTGTTAGTTTCCTTTCAAATTTCATCTTGGCTGTTTTGTTTTTAGTAACCCTTTGCTGACATTTAAAATTCTTCCAAACCTCCAAAATGCCATTAACGTTTGTAGGTTGATGTACCCTAGTTTTTGCCTTTGTGTTATCCTTGACTTCCTTGATAAGCCATTGATGATTTTCCACCTTTTTACAATTCCTCTTCCTCTCAGGAGTATACTGTAATTGAGAGGTATTTAGTCTCTCTCTATGCATTTGCCACTGTTCTTCAACTGTCCTGCCCTTTGATATTTTTTGCCCAGTCCACTACGGCCAACTCCTTCCTCGGGCTTACCTTTGTCCAACACTAAAATTCTTGTATGCGACTCAGTCTTCATTCTTTCGATCTAAATTTGAAACTCTAGCATGTTGTGATCACTTTGTCCAAGAGGATCCTTTATTACAAGATCATTTATCAATCCTTCCTTGTTACATCATACCAAATCTAAAGTAGCCAGCGCTCTGGTTGGCTCCACAACATCTTGTTCTAAGAAACAATGCCTCATAGAGTTTATAGACCTTTCCTTGAGGTTACCCTTGCCAAATTCATTAATCCAGTCAATATGCATGTTAAAATCACCCATAGTTACTATTGTGCCCTTCATCCAAGCCCTCATATTTCCTGGTTTATACTTTTCCCTAATTTGGAAGTACTTTTCAGGGGTCAGTAAATTACTCCTACCCAAGAGGTTTCTCCCCTTGCCTTTTATTTCCGCCCAAACTGATTCAACGTTCTGGTCCCTAGTATAAATATTATTTCTTAATACAGCCTTGATGTTATCCTTAACCTATAAAGCAACTCCACTCCCTGCTCCTTCATGTCTCTCCTTTCAGAATACTAAGTAGCCTTGGACATTTAACTCCCAGACAAGAACCTCCTGTAATCACGTTTCAGTAATCCATGCTAGGTCGTATCCATTTGTCTATATTTGTGACATCAGCTCATCAAATATTTCCCAAACACTGCATGCATTTAGGTACGAGGTTTTTAAACTAAGTTTTACTGATTTGTCTTCCTCTTTTGATATTTTCTTGTGCACTTCACCTTCCACCCTCTCCAACCTTATTTATTAATCCTTGATAATACTAACCTCATTTCCATCATTTACCCCAACTTTCAACTCACATTTTGATTTTTTATGATTCCTTCGCACACCAAGGTCATTAGACTGGGTCTGTCTGTTTATCCTATTAATCACTACCTTCTGCTCACATTCTTACCTGCTGCTTAGGTTCCCATCTCCATGCCTTATTAGTTTAAATCCACCTGAGTTGCACTAGCAAACCTCCCTGCCAGGATGCTGATACCCCTCCAGTTAGTTTGCAATGCGTCCATTTTGTACAGCACCATCTGCCTTGGAAGAGATCCCAATGATCCAAAAATCTGAAACCCTCCCCGAAAGTTGCATATACAATGTACCAATACAGTTGTTCACAAGCAGAAAACCTTTGTCATCAATAAATGGTCATCACTCCACAGC
Source organism: Rhincodon typus (assembly GCF_021869965.1). Lineage (NCBI taxonomy): Eukaryota > Metazoa > Chordata > Chondrichthyes > Orectolobiformes > Rhincodontidae > Rhincodon > Rhincodon typus. The sequence goes on from NC_063358.1 coordinate 8,556,442, forward strand.
AACCAGCTACTTGTTGTCAGCTGAATCTCACTTTGTACCTACTCCCCCACTCCATATTATCTGCAATTTAACCTCCCCAACCAGTCAAACAAACACTTACAACAAATGCTGGTACCTTGCTTTTCAAATGAGCAGCAATTCATTCCACAGTTCTAGGTTTTAAAACTGTCCTTTTCATATTTCAGTCAATAATCAAAACTACAGAAAAAATAGTCTTTATAATTTGTTTCAAACAGAAGTTACAGCATGAAAATGATGGAAGCTGTCACTGACCGTGCTATGAACCAGCACCTGCTCAGAAATTAGCAGCTCACCGAGGTTGTTTGGGTTTTGTCAGGTCCCCTCAGCTTTTGAACTCATTACACCCTTGGTCCAAAAATAGAAAAAGAAGAGGTTAACTCCAAAGTAATAGCAACTATCATTGAAATTAGGCTGGCATTGCACCAAATATGATATGATCGCCAGCAAAACTGGACTTGTTGGGAATCAGAGGGAAAATTCTCCACTGTATGGAGTCAAATCTAGCTTAAATGTAAATGGTTGTGGTTGTTGGAGGACAATCATTTCAGTTGCAGGACACCACTGCAGGAATTCCTCAGGCTACTATCTTACGTTCAACCATCTTCAGCTGCTTTATTAATAACCTTCCCTCCATCTTAAGGTCAGAAGTGGGGATATTTGCTGATGATTGCACAATATTCAACACCAATTTGCCATTTCAGAAATACTGTCTTCATATACAGCAAGGCCAGAAAAAAAAACCAAGACTGATAAGTAGTAAATAACATACTACTAGTGCCAGATTATGACCATTTCCAACAAAACAATCTATTTCTATTGATGTTCAATGGGATGAACATTGCGCAAACCCTCCATAATTAACAGGCTGGGGGCACCATTGAGAGAAACTGAACTGGACCAGCCATATAAACTGTAGCACAAGAGCAGATCAGAGGTTCTGCATGAGTAGTAACTCACCTTCTAAGTGCAAAAGCCTAATTTTTAAAAAAAAAATTATTCATTTTGTGGGATGTGGGTGTTGCTGGCTGGCCAGCTTTTATTGTCAGTCCCTGGTAGCCCTTGAGAAGGTGATGGCGATCTGCCTTCTTGAACCGCTGCAGTCCACCTGCTGTGGGTTGACCCACAATGCCACTGGGGAGGCAATTCCAGGAGTTGTGTCCAGCGACAGTGAAGGAACAGCAATATATTTTCAAGTCAGGATGGTGAGTGGCTTGGAGAGGAACTTGGAGGTGGTGGTGTTCCCATATATCTGTTGCTCACGTCCTTTCAGTTGGAAGTGGTCATGGGTTTGGAAGGTGTTGTCTAAGGATCTTTGGTGTATTTCTGCAGTGCATCTTGTAGATAGTACTGTAGGGATTCTGGTTTGCGATCAGTAATTTGCTGATTTTTAGGTGGTTCGAATCACCCCCAGATCCCTCGTTCTGACACTGGACTTATTTAGGGAATGTGAAATGAAGAAGGTAGTAGACAGGTGTTTCAGGGGACAAAGAATCTCTGTGTTTATTAAATACAAAAGGGGAATATATTACAAGAAATAAAGGCAAAGACAAAACAATGAAATTGACACCATCAACTATATAGAGGGCAGCACTTAAATACACTATTAAATTAAACACCGGTTAAATGCTATTAGAAGCTAAGTAGTAGTTTTAATCACAGATACTTTAATCAGACTTCCTAACCTTGGGGTTCTCTGCAGTGTCGCCACCCTGCTAACTAGGTTGGATACTTTGGGGTTTCAAGAATATAAGCTGACAGCTGGGGATAAATGCGACTTTGAAGTGTAGCTGAAAGTTCCTACTTGCCGTTCCCGGTGCTTCGATGAGGACTTCGTATGGCGTGGGCCTTCAGCCTGGTGATGCGGTAGGACATGTTTTGGATTTTTTGGGTAAGTACTTGGTTTTTTTCTTACTCTGTAGTGGTTTTGCAAGCCAGTTTTCACCTCAGGAGGTCCCTGAGGCCTTGTGGTTGGGTCAGTGGGTTTCGGAGGATGTCGGTTTCAGGTCTGCTGGTCACGGTTGGTTGCTGTTGGTTCCCCTGGTACAGAACAGGGCTGTGCCGGTGGGTTTTGGGATTGCCATCAGGATCCTCTGTAGATAGCTGTGCAGTTAGTTCTTGGGTCATAGCTGTTTGGGATCCCTCTGTGGCTCTTGTTTCCAAAGTTGCTTGTTGGGGCTGCAGCCTGTGGGGAAGCTGTTTCTGCAGGAGCTTGTCGTTGAGAAGGCTCTCCCTCTCCCAGATCTGTTGTACAGACTGTGTGCTCTATTACCTCCTCTCAAAACTGTGTTAGCCATTGTGTTTCTGGTGTTCTCTTTGAGGTCAGTTGGCTTTCTGATAGTTAAGAGTATGTGTGAATGTACTTTGATTGAGTTTGAATGTCCGATCTCTCTTTAAATGAATATTGATTGAAGTTGAAAGGCTTGGAATTGTATAGACTCCATAATGTCTGGGTTAGGCTAAACTGAATGGTAAAAGTTAGTTTCAGTCTGAAGTGCTAGGCCTGGTTAATTGTTCTTTTAGAGTTAAGGTGTGAATTGGATTTTCAGGCTGAACAATGGTTCCAAGCAGGTATCTCTGTCTGTGTAGTTTTTCGAGAGCATAGCCCAGCTGCTTTTTTTTAAACTTCAAAAAGTTATTTGCAAAGTCTTGGATTTTAGTCCAGGATTTCAGAATATGGGGATTTTTGCTCAATCCTACAGTATACACTGCTGCTACTGAGCATCAGTGGTGGAGGGAGTGGGGTGCTTGTGGATGCAGTGCCAATCAAATGGGCTGCATTGTCCTGGATGGTGTCAAGCTTCTTGAGTATTGTTGGGGCTACACTCATCCAGGTAAGTAGGGAGTATTCCATCAAACTCCTGACTTGTGCCTTGTAGATGGTAGACAGGCTCTGAAGAGTTAGGAGGTGAGTTACTTGCCGCAGTATTCCCAGCCTCTGGCCACCTCTTGTAGCCATTGCACTTATATGGTCAGCCGAGTTTCTGATCAAATGACAACTCCCAGGCTGTTGTTAGTGGGGCATTCAGTGAAGGTAACACCATTGAATGGCTAGGGGTGGTGGTTAAATTGTCTCGTTAGTGATGATCATAGCTTGGCATTTGTATGGCATATTACTTGCCACTTGTCAGCCCAAGCCTAGATATTGTCCAGATTTTGTATTTAGACATAGATTGCTTCAGTGTCTGAGGAGTGGTGAATGCTGAACATTGTGTAATCATCGGCGAACATCCCCACTTCTGACCTTATGACGGAGGTCATTGATGAAGTAGTTGAAGACGGTTGGGCCGATGACACTAGCCTGAGGAACTCTTGCAGAGATGTCCAGGAGCTGAGATGGCTGACTTTCAGCATCCAGAAACATCTTCCTCTGTGTCAGATATGATACTAATCACCAGAGAGTTTTCCCTGATACCCACTGATTCCAGTTTTGCTAGGGCTCCGTAATGCCACACAAGATTGAATGCAGCCTTGATGTCAAGAGCTATCACTTTCACCTCACCTCTGGTGCAAGGGTGCACTTTATGAAAATTAAGTTAGTAGAACTCAAAGGACTGCACAAACCTGTTGTTTAGGATATTACTTTCAAATGATATTTGAGGTACTCTAAGCTCTTTTCATTCGCCTCACTCCAGTGCCACATCAAGTTATTGCAGGGAAAAAAGTACTGGTATAGAGGGTAGCATATTGGCATTGACAGAAGATTGGTTGGCTAACAGGAAGCAGCGACTAAGTTTAGGTAGTTCTTTTTCAAGTTGCCAAGATGTAACGAGTCTGTGCCAAAGAGATCACAGCCAGGACCTCAACTGCTTACAACTTAAATGAATGGATGGAAAGTATGGATGCCAAATTTACTGGTCACACAAAGTTGGGTAGGCAATTAATTATGAAAAGGAAACAAAGAAGCTACAAAAAATTTCAACAGTCATACCAAGTCAGTATCATACTGCAAATTGTGAAATTATCCACTCAGCTCCTGACATGGTTACAGCCTTGATTCAAACATGGACAAAAGCACTAATTTCCAGGGGTGAGGCAAGACAGGCCTTAATATCAGGGTCACATTCAATAGAGTATGGCCTCAAGGAGGCCTAGCAAAACTAGAATCAATGAGAATCAGGGGACAAACTCTCCATTGATTGAAATCATACCTGGCACATAGGAAGATGATCATGATTTTTGGAAGTCAGTCATCTTAACTCGAGGACATCTCTGCAGGAGTTCAGAGTGGAACCGAGGACCATCTTCAGCTGCTTCGTTACTGACCTTCCCTCCATCATAAACGGTCAGAAGTGTGGATATTTGCCAATGATTGTGTAATGTTCATCACCATTTATAACTCCTCAGATAGTGAAGCAGTCCATGTTCTAATGCATCAAGATCTGGACTATATCTAGGCTTGGCCTGACAAATTGCAAGCAAGACACATCACATTACCTGGCATTTATGTCCAATAAGAGACTAACTACCACCCATTGACTTTCAATGCAATACCATCACTGAATGCACCACTATCAATATCCTGAGGATTACCATTGATTAGAAATTCAACTGGACTCGCTGTATAAATATAGCGGCCACAATAGCAGGTCAGAGGCTTGGAATACTCACTCCTGCCTCCACAAAGCCTGCAAATCTATGAAGCACAAGTCTGCAATGATGGAATAGTCCCCTCTTGCCTGTCGCTCCAACAGCACTTAAGCAGCTTTACTCTATCCAGAACAAAGTAGCCCATTTGATTGGCACCACATCCACAAGCATCGACTTTCTCCACCACTGACATTCAGCACACACTGCTACTATCCACAAAATGCAGTGCAGAAATTCAAAGCACCTTCCAAACTCATGACCACTACCATCTAGAAGGACAAGGGCAGCAGATACCACCACCTGCAGGTTTCCTCAACAAGCCATTCACCACCCTAACTTGGAAATATATTACTGTTGCTGGGTCAAAGTTGTGGAATTCCCTTCGGGCATTGTGGGTCTAGTGGTTGAGTCTTTGGAATTCTGCTTCCATCTTCTTAGGAAGCAGAACTTTTCCAGAAGTGTTTAAGGCAGTGGTACCTTATTAACCAAAAGGTTTATTGGAAGAGAGGGAAATGTGGATGAGGTTACACTCACTCAGATCAGCCATGATCTTATTGAATGTTGTTGCTGGCTCAAAGAGCAGATGGCCTACCCATGATTCATATGTTCATCACGTCAAAATGCTTTTATTTGGATCGATTGAGCTGTAAGAGACGAGATTTTAAGCATAAAACAAAATACCATGTGTGCTTACACCTGTTTTGATGCCCTGGAGTTGTATACAGTTGCTCATCACCTTTCTTTCCTGAGTTTAAGTAGTTCGTCGATAGCTGTTGATTTTCTTGCAGCTACTTTTCTGGATACAATGAATGATTCAAGTCAACAATGGATTCCAGGCAGACATTTATTTGCATTGTATTGAACCAAACAAAAAACAAAAGCAACGCACGTCAGCCAGCTGAAAAAAGTTTTTAAAAAGCAGGAACTTGGGCAAAGAGCTTTTTTTCCCCCTCACAATGGAGGAAAATCTCTCTACATTCTGATTACACTACATTGGCAAAATTTTACAATTTGCTATATGTTTTGGCTATGAAGTCCACAACATTGGAAACAGAATTTATTTTTAAAATGATCAATACAGATGAATGTAACTTTTTAAAGACTTCATTATACATATGAAAAGAATCAGCAGCGATGGGCACCATTACTCTGAATACAGCATACCTACCTAAGAGTCCTCCTGACAGTATAGGCCCATCGTTAAATTTTAATTTAGCACTAAATACATCTTTTCTATTATGAAAAATGTACAGCATACCGGTATCTATTGTTTGTAATGTCTGTGGTACAGCTAACAACAGACCTGCCAGAAAAAAAAATGTTAAAGTTTTCATAGAAAATGTAGAGAGGGGGTGGGGGGGGGGGAAAAAAGACTTAGGACTTTGAGCGTGACCTGGACCTGGAACGAGACATAGATCTCGACACAGACCGAGAAGGGGAACATGACTTTGAACGTGATTCAGCTTTGGTGATCGATTTGGACCTGGAACGAGATTTAGTTCTGCCCTTCGATCTGGATCTTGACCTAGAACGAGATGCAGGACTTGGTTTTGTCTGTTCATTAGAGTCCGATTCCCCATCCATTTCTCCACCTTCACCCTTAATTTCTTTCTCATTATCCGTTTCCCTAGCCTCTTCCTCTTTTTCCTTTGATTCTGATCTTGACCTAGATCTAGACTGTTCCTTGTCACCTTTTCTCTTCCTGCTCTTACTGGTGCTTTTAGTCTTGCTTTCACGTTTGCTACGCTTTTTATTTTTCTCACTTTTGCTCCGACTCCTGCTCCGACTTCTGCTTTCACTTCTGCTCCTCTTCCTGCCTTTTCTTTTTTCCTTGCTCTTGCTTCGACTTCTACTCTTACTCTTACTCTTTTCTTTGCTCCTGCTTCTACTTTTACTCTTACTCTTATCCTTCTCTTTGCTTCTACTTCTACTAACACTGTTTTCGCCTTCTTTACTCTTACTCCGACTTCTACTCTTCTCTTTACTAACACTCCTTTCTTTCTCCCCATTTTCATTTCTGACCTCAGTTTCTTCTTCATTGTTGTCTTTCATCTTTTCAACACTCCTGCTCCTACTTTTCCCCTCACTTCCACTCCTACTACTTGCTCGGATTTTCTTCTCTTTACTTCTGCTCCTGCTCTTGTTTTTGTTCTTGCTCACACTGCGGCTTTTGCTTCGGCTTCCACTTTTGCTCCTAGAGTGGGTGCCAGACCTGGAAAAAAAAAGGATTGGAAGTGTTAAACATTAGTAAGTTGAATCAAAACAAGTTACACACTAACTTAACAATTTACAAAAACAGATTTAAGACATGATTTATCTGTCCCTGCAGCATTACATTTTATGACTGATCCGTTCAGAAACTATATTACTGCCTCTCAGTCTCTGTACAACAATCCCAATCAAGCTGTTTGTGTGATTTATAAATATGTTGTTGTGCCAAACTGGTGAGAAGTTTCAGAAAGAATGCAAAAACTGCCATTCAATATTTCATAGACACAAAGTAAATGTATGCATACCATTTCAGCTCCCGTCTTATACAGATTTCTACAAATGACAAACTTCCTTGATCACCCTCATATCTGTAATTTTCCATGTTCGCAATGAAATTACATTCTCAACACGATTAACAAAATACTTAAGACTTCAGCAGTTGAAATGCTTTTAAATTACTAATTTTTTTTTACATTTTTATTTGCCCTTCTGCAGAAAATTTGCACCTCTCAGTTAATTTCAACTAGATTTCCTTTCATGTCAAATTAATGTTCAAGATTCATCTCTCAATTTCAAAGCAAAGGCAGTCTGAGCATGAAATCCTAGACCAATATTTTGTGTACATGAAAGTGAATTGATGCTAAACACACACCTAGATTGAGACTGACTGCTCTTACTGCTTCCACTATGGCTTCGACTCTTGTTATGAGAACGGGAACGATTTCTGCTAGGAGAACGAGACCTAGTTGATGTTTGTTAAAAAAATAGAAGGGAGAAAAAAAAAATCAAATTCAATTTTATCCTTTAACATAGCATCCTTAATGTAGTAACACTGAGGTATCTTGGGAAATGTTATCATTAAAAGAAAACTGACACTAAGCCAAACATGATGATAGAAGAGGTGACCAGAAGCCTTGTCAGAGAGCTGAACTTTAAAGAAGTCTGCAGAGAAACTAGGAGAAAGAATTCTAAAACTTATTTTCAAGTTAACAGGAAGATAAAGGCATCAAGGGTGGGGACAAAAAGAAACTGGTATCAAGACAATGGAAGATATATTAGTATATGAGTCAATACGTGATCGAAGACGTAGATTTTAAGATGTCTAGGGAGGGAAATCTGGATCTTGGGGGCAAAAGCAATAAAGATATGACCTCCAATCGTAGGGGATAAAGAGGGCATGCGTAAATAGCAAACATGAGCTGAACACAGGAGAGACTGTAGGCTGAAAGTTACAAGTGTGCTGGACGGAAGCCTTCTGAATGAGCGTATTGGAACTTTAAAATTGTGTTTATTGAGGGGACATCAATGTAAACCAGTGAACACCGTTGCATGAACAGGACTTGAGGCAAGATAGAAAGGACTTGGGCAGAGTCTTGAATAAGTTCAGATTTATGGAGAGTAGAAAGAAAACGAGGTCAACTAGAAGGGCAGCACAGTGGTTAGCACTGCTGCCTCACAGCGCCAGGGACCTGGATTTGATTCCGCCCTTGACAACTGACCGTTTGGAGTTTACACATTCTCCCCGTGTCCATGTTGGGTGTTTCCTCCAAGGTGCTCCGGTTTCCTCCCACAGTCCAAAGACATGCAGGTTAGGTGAACTGGCAATATTAAATTGCCCAGCGTGTCCAGAGATGTACAGGGCAGGTGGATTAGCTCTGGGAAATGCAGGATTAGAGGGATTGGCGGGGGTGGGAGGGTGGAGTCTGGGTGAGATGCTTTTCTGAGGATAGGTGTGGACTTGATGGGCTGAATGACCTTCTCCCACACTGTTGGGATTTTTTGAGAAGTGACATGGTTAATTTTGTAGATAAATGGTCTTAGTAAATCAATATTGGTACAGACAGCAACATCATAGAATTAACCACGCAGTATGAAGAACCATTTCAAAACAATCAAGGCTATAATCAAAAGTAACTCTGGCCAACCTGAACAAAGATGGCAGGTATTGCTTACGGCATTGATCTCGGAACATAAAGTGTCCTACTCAAATCTGTTTTCTGGTAAAACCACGAGCAAATATCATTTGAAACAGTTTGATATTTAGATGGGAGGTTTTAAGTCCTTATAACAAATAAGTTTCAATAACACAAAATTCTGTAAATTTTGACAAACTCTCTTGCTGACATTCAACATCAAGCTTAAAATTAATGCAGAAATACCTTGAACGGCTGCGACTCCTAGAATACGAGCGTCGTCGCCGTGACGAAGGCCTGTCTTCAACCAATCTGATCTTTCTGCCATTAACTTCAGTGCCATCCAATTTTTCAAGCGCTCTTTTCATATCAGAATAGGATTTAAATTCAATGACTCCCTCATTCTTTCTTCCCTTGTGCGCATCTGCATATGTAACTTCACCTGCTTGACGCATATAATCCTACAAAATTACAGTAGGATTTCACTTTTTACTTTGCATTCAGTATTTCTTATTTTTATTATTTCATCATCTACAGACAGATTTAAAACTTAACAATGCAGCTGAATATATTGTCTAAGAATTATTGGAGTTTTAGAATTACTAGTCAGCTACATAAAAATATTAAACTGGTATATTACACTTTATGAATCATTCTGAACTAAACCAAGCTCATTCACATAACCTCAATTTAAGCAATCTTTTACAAGTAATTTTTTACTGCCAAGATCCATGAAATACAATATGAACATGTTGCAGTTTCGCATTAGTGGTTTGATCAAAAAATCTAATCCAATGTAACTTGCAACATGAATATTGATTGGAATTATATTTCAGGATATGTATTTGGTTAAAATTTAAATCATAGGCCATCAAATTAGCTTTTACATTTCATATTTCTCACTATAAACAAGGAAGTAATCGTTTGACCAGATTATCTGATCAGCAATCCTGATACTTTGTATCACATTGTTGAGTATATGCTTTTGCCGACTGCCTTCTGTCTTCCAGCAACTGCCTTTATCTCACCCAAAACCAATGATCAATACTAAGAATATCAGAAAACACTCACTATTTATGACCGTGTTCAATATTTTTAAAATGGTAAATTTCTAAACATCCATCATTAATCCTGCTTCTAAACTTCAACCTTACATACTATTCCAGTGGTTCTTATGCAGGCACTTTACCTTCAGAAATGAAATCCACCTGACGTTCCACTGTCTACTTTTATGGCACCATCACCACAAGGATTGCAGTGGTTCAAGAAGGCAGCCAACCATCACCACCTCAAGGCAACTAGGAATGGGCAATAAATGAGGTCTTGCCATCATCACCAACATCCCGAGAACAAGTAAAAATATTTTCGGGTACTACAATTTCCATTTTTGCTTTCCACTTCAATTTCCTTAAATCTAGAGTAATTTTTACGTTAGTGTTACATTATTCACATTTATTAAGTCTTTGAAATACTCAGCCATTTCTATTCTACAGGCCCAGAAACTACATTACAAATTTATATTTAGATATGTGGTCATAGGTCATTATTTTGATCATTGGACGGTGCATTATATTCAGGAATCTGCTCAAAAAGTACTTGTGAAACAAGTTATTGAAACATGTACAGGTATATTCACTATTAAAAATAGCTTTTTAAAAGTCAATTATTTCCCCATTCCTTTAAATGGCATTCATTTTAGTTGGGGCATGTTTTAAGGAAACCCATCATGCTCTAATCTTCTAATGAGAGACTGCATGACAGTTTGGGTTATCAAAGCTGAACCTGACAGTTCTCATCTGATTTCCGCTCAGGTGCACTTTTCAACAGAGTTCAGGAGAAGGAATCTGGATGTTAACCCCCTCTCTAGTCCAACTGTGCTCATGTCAACTGTATTACCCAAGTACTGATGTCATTATTGTGGTATCAAATAACGCAACAGTGATCAAACAACCGTGAATTTACAGTCTACGTGGCTGAACTACACATTCACAATATTTATAGGGCAAGTAATTTGCTCATTGATAGCTAAACTTTAGATTTTTGGGCATCCAGATCAAATCTTGCTGAACTGGAAAGATTAAAAAAAAACACTAAATGAAACTAAATGTTACAAGGTGAACTTGCATCTAGTTACCTACAACTAAACTTCATTTCAGAATATTTCCTTGCATTGTCTAAGTCCAGGTCACACACGAGGTTTTGTAAACATCCTCCCTCCCTTCTCTTAAAAAAAAGAGCAATCTTCACATTTACTTTCGACAAATGTTTCAGTTATGCGAAGTATTAACAAACCTTTAAATCTTGCCAGCTGCACCGACTAGATAAATTTTCCACAATTAGTCTATATTCTGTACGGGTTGGAGGTCCATATCTGTCTCTTCCAGATCTTCTATAACCATAACCACCTTTAAGGTGACAGGTAAATACAACAGTAACAATTTAGATATTGCACATACATTGATTTTAATTCCCCACTGAAAATAGGTCACATCAAAAAAAAAACTATAAATACATCTAAATATCAACATTTTGTTCCAGCAATTTAAAACTAAACCATTCAATTGCAATATAAAAATTAACATTACTTTGTAGTTTTAAACTTCACAGATCAGAACTATTGAATGAGAGAATTAAACATAACAGAATTATTATTATTTTTATAGATACTGTTTTGATAGAATCAGAATGATTTACACAAGCATGCATAATAGATTACATGAAAATGATAATGATTTGATAAAGTAACCAAACCACTAAGCCAATTACCATCTATACTTACGGTGAAAAATGGTTTTCAGAATATCTGACATGAAAAAGATTTCAGGCACCTATTTTCAGTTTTATCACATCTGCCTCTAACCCTTGGGGTCCTCACCACCCAGGTCTAATGGCAAGAGTAGCAGTCGTCACATGGCTTCCTTAAGGTCAGCCAAAGGTCAATGGTCTTAGGTCTTAGAGCCACTCATGGAAAGGTAACCCAAGGCCAGCATATGGAACAGGCAGTCATCTTAGCCTCAAAGGACTCTTTTAATTAAAACATTGAGGTCTTTGTTAAGACTATGGTATCAACAATCACAATGAAAACATCGATTCAATTATAATTTTAAATGACTTATTATAATAAACTCGAGCAAAAATTGACAAATAATGAACATTAAATATATGCGAATGCTAAATACAAATTCCAAAAGAAAACAATTTAACATGCAAATGTTTAAAGTTATTACAAACGTAAATTGCTGCTAGCTATTCTATGAGCAATTTAGATTTTGTACAGTTTGACTTTTTTTTAAAAATTGATTTACAATTAAAAATTCCAATTGTGACTAATAAAATGAAAATGCTTACTGCGTTGAGAGGTATAACCACCATCTCTTCGAGGACCTCTCGCATGTTCAACGATTACTCGTTCCCCACAAAGCTCTTTGCCATTCAGCTCATAAACAGCATCATCTGCGTCTCGAGGATCATCGAATTCAACAAAGCCGTATCTGCAAGAAAAAAGCAAAAAAACGTGAAGTATTCCACACTGTTGTTGTGGTGGTGGTTGTGGCTTTGGGAATCAAAGTGTACACATAGCATCTGCACAAACAATCCTAATACACTACAATGGTTTGTAACATGCACAGTAAATGGTAGCAAAAGAAAAAAACGTCAAGGATTTTCCTTAGATCCAAGGTCCTGTAGAAACCTAATCCAGCACACAAATCGCAAAATGATGTACTGGGAACAGATGTGAGCAATTTGATGCCTTGAACGTGCACCACCATTCAAAACTATCACGGTCAATCAAAGACTTTAGCCATCCAGCCCCATAACCCTTGTATGCCATTGATAAGATTTAGGATTACCAATCTTTAACCTAAATACACTCAAAGACTCAGCTTCTGCAGGCCTCTCTGGTAGAAGTGTTTGATCATTTTGCTCACCTGGTCAGAAATTATGTTTCAGCTGGAGTTAACCATTGGAATTAAATAACTTTCTGCCATGTTAGTAAAAATTTAAAAGGGTTTCTGCAAAATACATTAATCATTAGATGACATAACTCCAAAGATCAGGTTTTCATGGTTTACAGTTTCTTTTGCACGTATTACTATATCTTGCAGATATTTGACTTCTACCGTTTCCTTTTGCACAAAGAAATTCTGGTTCTCATGATGCATTGTAAACATTTCATAATAACCCAACATAACATATTCTTAAACTAGCAACAGAAGGATGAAAACTCCCGCTGTAATTGTTGCACATTTTAACTATCACAGTCAATATGTACAATACACCAGGGAACAGACTAAGGAATAGGAGGTAGAGAGTAGATGTGAATAATTTTTCTTACTGGAGAGAAGCATACAGCGCACCAAGCGCCCTCCCCAAAACAGTATTAGGATCATTGTTTTATTATATGAACTGACCTGAACATAGATATTGAGCCTTGATGCAAAAGTTAGCAATACAGTAAATAACAAGGATAGTTGTAGACTTTAGGAGGACATGGACAGACTGATGAAATGGCAGTTGCAATATATTGCTAGATTATGTACTGAATGGGCAAGACTATGGCATGATTTCTATGCAAGATCACTACTTTTGGATGCAAAGGACAGAATGAGGTACTTACTGAAATCTAAACAATTAAAGGCAAGAAATATTAGCGGTTCAAAGAAATTTCAGAGACTGCACAAACTAAGATTATAGTCCATGAATTTTAGAAGGAGGATCAGTCTTCAAGATATTAAGAGGACCAAACAGGGGAGGTGTTGGCACAGTGTTAAGGAATGAATCTGAAATATAAAGCTAACCATAGTACCATGAAACTACTATCAATTGTCATAAAAGCCCATCCGGTTCACGGATGTCCTTCACGCACGTGAAGCTATCACCCTTACTCAGTTTGACCTACGTTTGACTCCAGACCAAACAGCAATTTGGTTGACCTACAACTGCCCTACAATGGCTGTGGAAAACCATTTATTTCAAGAGGCTACTAGGGATGGACAGCAAATGTTGTTATTGCCAGCAATATCCACATTCCACAGCAGAATGAAGGAAATAGAATAGATACAGACATACACTTTTGAGAATCTAGGTCAAGGGAAGATAGTCTAAAAATTGAGCTAGACTTATCAGGTAAAGAATCAAAAATAAAAAATAGATTTGTTGAACTGAAGACGGTTCACTGGACCCGAAATGTTAGAGCTTTTTCTCTCCACAGATGGTACCAGACCTGTTGAGTTTCTCCAAAAATTTCTGTTTTTGTTTCAGATTTCCAACGTTCGTAGTTTTTTTTGTGGAAGAAATTAGGAATCACTACTACATAGATGAAGGATGGCCTAAGCATGGAACTCTCTGCTCCAAATGAAAATTGTAATTACAATCAATAGTAAATTAAAAATCAGAGCATGATTGGTAGATTTTTGTTAGACAAAGATGTTAAGGGATATTGGACAAAGGTGGGTAAATGAAGTTTGGTTGCAGATCAACCATGCCCTTACTGTATGGATAAACATTCTTGAGGAGCAACTGCTCTCCGTTTCTACATTTCTCATTCAAACATGTACAAACATACTTTGGTAGCAGAAACATGGAGGGCAGTATAATCTAAAATATACCTTGAAGTGGGTAGTAGACAGGGAAGAGAGAGAGATGGGGAGAGAGAAGAAAGAATGGAAGTGAAAATCCAAAAGCAGACGGGTTTGAACATAAATATTCTCAAATCTTCGAACACAAGTTCAGAAATAGGCCATCAAGTCTGCTCAGACACAACATGGTGATCTGTCACTTAAAACCTTAAAAGTTGGCATGCCAAGTCCATAAAGCATTTAAATGTACCACAAATTTGATTTTTAAAAGAAAAATGGGCTTTAAGTTTTAGTGATCCAAGACATTTCTAAATATTGGAAGTTTTCAAAATCCTGTTTAACAGGATAAACTTTGTGTTTGTTTTTCAATAGAGACAGCAGAAATTAACTGATCAAAGATGGTTTCAAATAATGTAACAATTGATGATAGTCATTTGCTTGTTTGACAGCCAGTGCAAAGTAAGCCAGAAGGGCTAGGTTTAAATCATACCACTGGAGTTGTGGAATAACATCTCTGAACAGGTTGATTAGAAAAATGTTCACTAGTGCCAAATGAAGACATTTTCTCCAGTTAAATATTGAAATGGACAAGGCTATTGTGTGACTCTACCACAAACTCTTTTTCCCCAACTACTGAATCTATCATGCTCCATCTGAGACTGAAATAACTGTTCACAGACGACCTCCTACTGCGTTTATGATAGCAGTGCTCATCTCCCTCATGTTCTTCAGGTAATTTGTTGAAAGCTTCCACTATGATTTTATTACGTCTAGATTTTACAGATTTCTCCTAATTGGCAGCCCTGCTTTCACCCTTCATAAACTCATTCAAAACCGACATTTGAATTTGCGCCAAGTTTCCCATTCAGCCATCACTGTTGTATCTGCATTCCTACACCGGTTGCAAGTTTAATGACATTTCAATTTTAAACTCTCAACCTTGTTTCCATGACATCTTCCCTTTCTCGACGCTAACCTCAGGCCCACACGTCTCCATGATCAGTGTTTCTCTAATTCTGGTTTGTGTTAAATACTTTAATAATCATTTACCTTTGCTCCCAGATTCCTCCGTAAGCCTCTTTGCATCTCTCTCCTTAAAAATGCCCCACAGACCTAAATATTTTATTGCTGATATCTAAAGTTGTTTGGTGTCAAGTTTCATGGGACATTTTACCATGGTAAAGATGCTATGACGTAACAACTTTTTGGGATCAACTCCTGAATAAAAGATATTTTAAACTTACCTTCCTGGTTAAAATTAAACTACTCATTGAAAATCTAAATGTACACTATAAAAATATGCCAATTTTCAAATTTTAAAAATTCAGTGACTTTTATGCTTTGCCAGTAGTTGCATTCCTTGCTACTTAATGTCCTTTTACTGCACTGCCATCACCGTAGTAAATTACATCAGATGCAGAAGCCTGGATATGGAAAGAAGCTGGGAGGAAAAGAGGTGACAATTAGTACCTATGGTTATTTAAAATATTTTGGTCAGATTGCCAAGCACGATCAGAAAACCTAAATTCCTAATCTGTGAAAAGATGGCTGAGGGCTGTACTTCATAGCTGGTCTGTACATCAGGGCATTTATATTTAATAAAGCAGCCCAAAAAAGCAATTCCTCCAATAGTTTGCCCAATTGGTAAAAACTCCCAGAGCACCTGGTGGGAAAATAACATTCATACTCTGTTGCATATAATTCAGGCAAAAGGATAACTTTGTAGCTACACAAAGAAAATCAACATCACATCAGTCTAACCAGATCACAGTAATCTGACTTTTAAAGGATTTTAGTACATATATGCACTATTGATTTGCCTTTTGTAAAGGTAAATTATACAGCCATAAAGTTACCACTACACAATAAGTTACAGCAGACAAGTAGGAAGTTTATACTCCTGGTATGCTGGGCCACTAGTTCTAGTACAGCAAATATCAAGCTGTTTTATTGGAATTTAGCATAATCAAAACCTGCGATGAAATTTGAGAAAACAACCTTGCCAGGAAGCAAAGAGCAGCAGATTAATTACTCTCAGCTAAACAGGCAGCCAATTTTTACAACAAACCTGCTTGCTTTTGCCAATAAAAACAAAAAGAACCGTGGATGCTGTAAATCAGGAACAAAAACAGAACTTCGAAGGGTCACCAGACCCGAAACATTAATTCTGATTTTTTTCTTCACAGATGCTGCCAGATCTGCTGAGCTTTTCCAGCAACTTCTGTTTTTTTGCTGTTGCCAGTGGTTATTGCAGGATTTTCCTCAGTGGCAGAACTTTCACACCCGAGACAGGGAGATGGGGCCTTGAATTTGTTTGAAAAATGTTATCTCCAACTCTATTACATCAGCACTAATGTCAGGCTCTAAAACCAGAGAGATTGCCAAACTAATTGTAAGGGGCATCCTTGCCACCCGTCCTACACCAAGTGGATCCCACTGGTTTTCCGCATGAAGAGGAGAGGGAGAGAGCCACAGTAAAACACTGAAAACTAGACTGATTCTTGAAATAGTGAGCTCTTCAACGAGAAGTTAGGCTTATATTCCGTATGACTAACACAAACGGAGAGTTGATATCATTGAAGTGCAAACTGTTGGAAGGGGTTCAGAGAGCAGACGCTTCCGCTGGTTGGAGAATCTAGAAATAGGGAGCTAAAGGCTGAAAAAGAGACGCATCTATTTAGGACGGAGACGTTTATCTTGCAGTTGCCACAGAATTACCAGACCGCGGGGAGAGTTGGAGAATCAATGTTCATGGTAACCTCAGTGAGATTCGAATTCATAGTACTGGCGTTACCTGGGCATTGCAAACCAGCCACCCAGCCAACAGAGCTGAACGGGAACCCCTCCCTATACCGCAGTACATTCCGATAGAAACAGAAGAGAGATAGAAAATGTCCCGCACGCAAGTGTCGCAGCACCCCGAGCGCGTACAACAGTAGCGGGTGGACGCGCGCACGCAAGGGGATAGGAGCGCGTGCTCATCAACGGCGCGCACGGAGGGGGAGGGGCGGCAATGCCTTTGTCGCGCGTGACGCACCTCTAGCCTCAACAAAGACAGAGAGGAATGAAATCAAGGAAAACCCGTTTCCCCGCCCGCCCCCCAATTCTCAGAGAAAAGGAAAAAGGGAGAAACCTTTCCCCTTTTTTTTTGAATAGGAAAGAGTAGGATTTGAGCCACAAGGCCCGGACCCTGCACCTTGGCCCGGGACCTGAGGGATGTTCGCCGCACAGACGCCATTTTCTTCGCTGGTGTCCGACTGTCTGACTCACCCGTTCTTTATGTCCACCTCCAAGATTTTACCGTAGCCCTTGAAGAACCGCTCCACATCCCGCTCCCGGGCCTGGTAACTGAGCCTGCCGATGTAAACCCGAGGCATCTTTCTTTCTCGTTGCTTGTCTCCCTCACTCGCGCTGCTTGCCGCGCTTTCACAAAGTCACCGTTGCTCCGGTTCCCCGCCGTCATGCGTCATCACACCCCCTGACGTAAACTACGTCACATCCGTCACACACTTTATCTGCGTAAATGGAGCGTGTGTGTAGCACTAATTTTCTCTAGCCATCCATCTTCTTGGTGTGCCAAATATCATTTATTGGGGTGTGGCGTGGCTAGAGTTCTTTTGGGCGCGGGGCATCTCAAAGTGCTTGACAACTTTTGACATACTTTTCAAAGTGCTAACGGTCACCATGCCCCACATCTAGGGTCGTGGTGGAGCGGGCATTGGGGCTTGGTAATGTTCTGTTGTTTGCTAAGTCCGATCTGCACCCAGAGGTGTAAAAATGGAAATGCTTCATTCAATTTAATCAGTTTTTACAACATAAAGGTGGTACCTACATCGTGTTCATGCTGGTTATCAAGTGCCCATCTAGTCCTATCTTCAGCACTTAGAGACACAGAGATATACAGCACAGAAACCGTTGGCATGGACACGTTGAACCAAAGAGTCTATTTTGCTAGACTTTTATGCATCAAGTGATCCTCTAGATGCTATTTAGGGAAGCATCGTTTGTGGATGATGCTGAAATTGATAATATAGTGGACATGAAGAAGGTTATCTAAGAATATAAGGGGATCCTGATCAGATGGGAAAATGGGCTGAGGAGTGGCAGATGAAGGTTCATTTAGATAAATGTGAGATGTTGCATTGTGATAAGACAAACCACGGTAGCACTTACACGGTTAATGGTATGACCCTGGGGTGTGTTGTTGAACAGAGGGACCTAGGAGTGCAGGTACATAGTTCCTTGAAAGTGGTATCACAGGTGGACAGGGTGATGAAAAAGGCATTTGGCATACTTTCCTTCATTGGTCAGAGCTTTAAGTAGGGTAGTTAGGATGTCATGTTGTGACTATACAGCACATTGGTGAGGCTACATTTGGAGCACTGCATACAGTCTGGTTGTCCTGCTATAGAAAGAATGTTTTTAACTTGGAAAGGCAAAGAAGTAGCAGATGGAGTTTAATTCAGGCAAGTGTGAGGTGATGCATTTTGGGAGGACTGGTGCACAGAGGCATCTTGGGGTGTAAGTCCAAAAGCACCCTGAAAATGTCAACACAAGTGGATAATGTTGTAGAGAAAGCACATGGCGTGCTTGCTTCCATCAGCCAGGGAATTGAGTATTAAAGTTGACAGATCATGTTGAAATTGTACAAAACTTAAGTTAGGCCACATTTGGAATATTGTGTGCAGTTCTGGTCGCTACACTAGGAAGGATGTGAACGCTTTGGAGAGGCTGCAAAAGAGGCGTCCTATTATGTTGACTGGATTGGAGTTTATTAGCTACAGTATAAGGAGAGGTAGGACAAACTTGGACTGTTTTCACTAGAACGTCAGAGGCTGAGGGATGACCTGATAGAAGTATATAAAACTATGGGAGGCATGGATAGGATGGACAGTCAAAGCTTTTTCCCCAGGGTGGAAATGTCAAATACTAGATGGCATAGGTTGAAGGCAAAGAGGGAAAGTTTAAAGCAAATGTGCAAGGCAAGCTTTTTACACAGAGAGTGGTACACTGCCGGGGGTGGTGGCAGAAGTGGAGAATGACAGTATCATTTAAGAGCCATTAAGACAGATACATGAACAGGGAATTGAGGGATATGGACCATGTGTAGGCAGATGGAATTAATTTACAATAGCATCATGGTTGGCACAGACATAGTGGGCCAAAGGGCCTGTTCCTGTGGTGTTCTATGCTCTATGGATGCAGAATTCCATCAGGCAAAAGATGCAGAACCATGAACATATGCATCAACAGCTTTAAGAACAGCTTCTTCCCTGCTATTGTTAGACTGCTGAATGAACCTCTCTAAGTTCAAATAATGTTGATCTCGCTCATGTTGATCTTGCCTTGTGCACCTCCTGTGCAGCCATAACTTTGTATATCTCGCTGTATCTTGGCATCCCATGAATTGTATGTCCTCGATTGCTATGATTTACCCGTATTGATAACAAAACAAAGCTTTTCACTGTATTTGGGTACATGTGTCTATAATAAATCAAATCAAAAATTGACAAGAACGTGACCGGGACTGGAGGGTTTGAGTTATATGAAGAGGCTGGATTGTTGGGACATTTTTTTACCTGGAGCGTAGGAGGTTGAGGGGCGAGCTTATAAAGGTTTATAAAATCACGAGAGACATAGATAAGGTGCATAGCAAAGACCTTTCCCTAGGATAGGGGAGTACAAAACTAGAGGGCATAGGTTTAAGGAGAGAGAGGAAAGATTTAAAAGGGACCTGAGGGGCAACTTTTTCATACAGAGCATGGTGTGTATATGGGGTGAACTGCCAGTGGAAGTGGTAGATGCAGGTACAATTACAACATTTAAAAGACATTTGAACAGGTACATGAACAGGAAAGGTTTTGAGGGATATGGACCAAATGTAGGTAAATGGAACAAGGTTAGTTTGGGAAACTTGGTCGGCATGGATGAGTTGGACCCAAGGGTCTGTTTCCATGCTGTGTGTCTCTATGACTCTATATCAAGCTCCCAGACATGGCAATGATATTCAAACCCTTCTGTAATGTAATCAGGTCCAGCATCCCCACCATGGGGCTGAATCATAAAAATGGTTCATGGCTTTCAGCTCAATACCAATAAATTAAGCACTGAAATTTATTAATCTGATTAAATTTAATATTCTATTGATACAGATTGGTCATTTTACAATTCAAAATATGCATCATAGCAATTTTTTAGATGTAGGAAAGTTAGTTACTTTATTCGTAAATGACGTGTTTCATTATTATGTTTGCACATGTACTTATTACAGTGTGGGATGCAAGCCTAAGAGGTAATCTATGCTGAAGTTTACATTTGATTTAGCATCATTCTTTCCCGAGTATATTTAAAGCAAAGCAACTGGTATAAGAAATATTTTCTTTCTAGATATCTGTAAATCGATGATTATTTCTTTCATAGTTTCCATTTAATTTGAAATTGACTTTGTAATAGCATTTTTAAAATAATGGACTTCATTAGGGTGAGATCATGTACCTGTCTAAAAACAGGGCAAGCAAGGAAATAAAACTGAGCAGATCTGAAGTACAGGCTAATTCTTTGTTGTTCCCTGTATCAGTTTTCAGAATGAAGCTTACTCCTGCTGCCCAGAGCTCCAATTGGACACCAACAGGAGCCTCCTTAAAGAATGCAAATTAGATTATAATCCCTATTCCAATTTTAAAATTATCCACATATCTACTGAAGTTTTTGCTCATGTGGAGAAGGTGGTAGAAATTGCAAGGCAAGCATTTTGAATAGAACTGAAACAAATGATCAACTGCAGTTGAGGAAAATTTTGCCACTTTTTTTTCCTGTAGCTTTTTGTGACTTTAAAGTGCTAAGGCATTGCATTATTTAATCTGTTTCCAACTCTTAAGTGCTGTAAAGAAGTCCTACTGTTAAAAGCTACTTTATTTCCATTTTAGTTCTTCCAGCACTCCTCTTTAAGTGCAACTGCGAATCCTTCAAAATTGGTCACTCCACTGAATCTCCTCCCCCAGATTGGTGAGTACCTTTATAATAAATGCATTTTGGGCTGGCAGTTCATCAGACTCATTAAAATTAGGCTTCCCCAAACGCGGACAAAATAGGCATACATTCACTGTGATGAATTTTATTGGTAAACTGGTTAGATATGGCCATGATTGTTTTTAACAGAACCTGCAGGGTGATTTTCATATTCATAATTAGTGAAGTAGGTGGTGCATGTAGTACATGCTGTGACGACATGAAGACATTATCTCAGTTCGGCTGCTAATCCATAAAAGGAACCAATTGGGAATGGTCACAGTGACAAAATAGCTACCGGCAGGGCATAACAAGGAGAACTGTGAGGTTTTTTTTTATACACTTAGACATGAGCATTGCTGGCACATCAGCATTTATTGCCAGTCCCTAATTGCCATTGAGAAACTGGTGATGAGATGTTTCCTCAAACCGCTACAGTCCATGTGCTGCAGATAGACTGCATAATGCCCTTAGGGAGGAAATTCCAGGCTTTGGACCTGGTGACATGAAGGAATGACAAGTTATTTCCAAGTCTGGATGGTGAGAGGCTCGGGTGGGAACTTGCAGGTGGTGATACTTTCATATGTGGCATTTGGGAGATCAAGCTATTGTCTATAATAATTGTTCGTGTGAAATAAGCAATCAAATAAAGCAACAACGTGATACCTTATTGGGCAATGTTTGGAACAGTGCCTTGTAAACTTGGAGAAAGCCTTGTCTTTAAGATTTAAAAGTGACATTCTGTAAAATGTCTGGGTGCCTAAGCAATCTAGTGTCTAATTGAACTGAATGCGAGAAAGTGAATACGATCTTCTATATACTAAATATAGGTTTTTAAGTGACTAAGTTGTAAAATTGTATTCCCTGGCTCAGCTCCAACACGATGCATTTGGTGAGATGTCATCTCGTGATGACCCCTCTTTTTTTGTATTGATTCATGTAAGGCTGTGAGGTAAGGGGATGGAGATAGGAGACAATGTAAATGTGGTGTCAATTTATTGGAAGATCATTGTTCAGTACAAACCTTTGGGAATGACTGACTAAAAATGGGTGTGTTTTTTTGACTCATGGTTCATTCTGATGCAGAGGTTTTCTTTGTTTTCAGTGCAACTTCCTTTTTAGTCTTCATGTTTTAATCTGAAGTTTTTTTAATTCTACTTCTGTAAGAACTTCTATCTAGTAGATACAAGAGGCAACCTGACTGATATTTTTCTACTTTTCTAACCAACCTATCCAGAGATGTTATTACACACCTCTGGAGCAGTGGGACTTGAACCCAGGCCCCCCAGTCCGGGGGTAGTGACACTACCACTCCACCACAAGAGGGCCCCTTACCAGTACAAAGTACTTTTAAGGACAAGAGTGTCAGAAGATAGAAATTACATTGTGACTATACTAGCCTGATGTAGGCAGAGTTAACCGTGCCATGGAATTGAAAACAATCTGTAATTTAGAACAGTCAAAAGTGACCCAGTGCAGCTGAATTCTGTTGGAACCAATGTCCAAGTGAGAATGATAACCCTGTGCTGAATGGCACCTTCCACTTGTGAGGAAAGCATTTGGTATGCTTGCCTTTATTGGCCAGTGCTTTGAGTATAGGAGTTGGCAGGTCATGTTGTGGCTGTACAGGACATTAGTTAGGCTACTTTTGGAATACTGTGGTCAATTCTGGTCTCCCTGATATAGGAAGGATGTTGTGAGACTTGAAAGGGTGCAGAAAAGATTTACAAGGATGTTGCCAGGGTTGGAGGGTTTGAGCTATAGGGAGAGGCGGAATAGACTGGGGCTATTTTCCCCAGAGTGTCGGAGGCTGAAGTGTGACCGCATAAAATCATGAGGGGCATAGATAGGGTGAAGGGCCAAGGTCTTTTCCCAGGGTAGGTAAGTCCAAAACTAAAAGACATAGTTTAAGGTGAGAGGGAAAGATTTAAAAGTGACCTAAGGGGCAACTTTTTCACGGAAAGGGTGGTGCATGTGTGGAATGAGCTACCAAAGGAATTGGTGGAGGCTGGTAAAGTTACAACATTTAAAAGGCATCTGGATGGTGCATAAATAAGAAGTGTTTAGAAAGATATGGGCCAAATGCTGTCAAATAGGTCTAGATTAATATAGGATATCTGGTCAGCATGGATGAGTTGAACCAAAGGGTCTGTTTCCATGCTGTATAGCTCTATGACTCTGTGATTCGACACTCCAGAAGCTAATACCTGCATGCCATCCTGGATCGCTGGGGCTGATTCTGGGGAAGTTGAGACCTGTACAAGTGGGAAGGTCTAACGTTAACCAGACTGAGATTAACACAACCACGGGTGGGTTTGCTACTGCTGTTCGGAGATTTTAAATTAGTTCAGTGGGGGGCAGAGGACACACATTAACAAAGGAACAGGACAGAGAGAGTTCAGTCATGTTGATTTTCAAGTTTTATGCCAACTTTGTCCTAGCTACCATCAGTTCTGAGGAAAGGTCACGGGCCCCAAAATGTTAACTCTGATTTCTTTGCACAGATGCTGCCAGACCTGCTGATCTTTTGCAGCAACTTCTGTTTTAGTTTCTGATTTCCAGCATCTGCAGTTCTTTCAGGTTTTCTTGTGTAAAATTAGAACTTGGAACTGGAGGTCAAGTAACAAATGCAGATGCATTGAGCACCTTCCCATTGGCAGATACTCCACCAGTGGTACCGCAACTGGAAGAGTCCATAATGGTTTTAAATTTCCTGGACACACTTGACAAAAGCAGACTTTGGACGCAGAAAGATCCGGTCCTGGCAACTGAAACAGCTGGTGTTGAGCCCAGGATCAGCCAGGGATTTCCAAAATGAAGATGTTGGTGAAAAGTTATCTCTGGTGGCCAGGATTGAATGAAGACACAGCTGCGTTGGTGGGCAGTGCCCAGAGTACAAAGAATGATAAAAAATACTACCTGCAGCTCCCCCACATTTGTGTGGATGTCTGGGCAAACCTTGGACTTGGTTACACATCAACAATGCTGGTCATTTCATGTGCTCAATGTTCTTAGTGATTCTGGACACCCACTCAAAGTGATTCGACGTGCATTAGAGTTCATTCGTAAAACAAAGGGATGACAATAGCAAAACTGTGTGCACCTTTTGCAATACACAGACTCCCAAGAGTGTTGGTCACAGATAAGAGGCCATCGTTTGGCAGCAGGGAATTGAGTATTTCCTAAAGTCAAACGGCATTCGACATATAAGGACAGCTCCATACCATCCATCATCTAATGGTCTGGCAGAAACAGCAGTCCAAACTGTGAAGGCAGGCTGAAAGAAACAGCCTACAGCTTCACTAGATACCAACTGTCCCGGTTCCTATTTGATTATAGGACCATCCCTCATGAAAATACTGGGATAGCTCTAGCAGAGTTGCTAATAGGATGAAGACTGCACACCAGGTTAAATCTGATCTTCCCGGACCTTGGGGGGAAGGGGTGAAATGGCATCAGGAACGCCAATGCCGGAAACAAGACTCCACTAAGCGAGAGACAGAGACATTTTACTTCAGAGGACGAAGTTTGGTGCCAAAACCATGGGAATGGCCCTGCATGGGTAAGAAACATGGTCGACGTGAGGTCGGGTCCACGGGATATGAAGCTTAGGTAGGTTTGACGGTTCTGAACAAGCATGTGGACCATACGCAAGCTGCAAACTCTCAAAAGAGGCAGGAGGGGGAGCAAAACATGCAAGGCTGTCGGAACCCATGGGTTATCCCTGTCTATAAAGCATTGAAGAGATCTCAGAATCTCAGGTGGACACAGCAGATGCCACCTGAAGAAGAGAATGATTGACACTCCTCCAATACACAACCCTTGGGCTAGTGGTATCTGGTTCACCTTGAACTTTTGCAACCCCTTTGATCTGTGAGAGAGTCAATAGCCAATAGTTGCTGGATACTGTTTAAATTAATTTAATTTCTGACAGGCCAGATTTCTCCAGCTGTGGGTCAATTTGAATGTCCAATTTTAAGTCCATGGTCACTTGACCACAGTCCTTCCTGTTGATTCCTTGAAGTGTTTAGTGAGAATGGGATCACAGGCTCAGACCATGCTCTCGTGCAGGCACATATCAAGTCTCAGACGGATAGCTTAATTCCCTGAGTATCTGCTTTCCCTATTGTTGTACATAGACAACAATACCCTATACAATCATCAATAAGTTTAACAGTACTGTATATAAACAACTTAATATATAAATTGAGAACTAGCCACTTTTTACATACAGTAGCTTGCACTCAAGCCTCTTTGGTAATTAGCAACACTCTGCAGAGAAAAATTCAGACTGTGCAAAATTTACATTTCATGACGCAGTCTGAATTCATTAATTTCTTGGTTTCTGAGGTTGTTGACTTGCTCGCCAAGTTGGCTAACCCGAGCTACAGATCTTTGCCAATTTCTTGGTTTCTGTTGTAGGAGCATAAGTTCATAGTTAGTTTCTGAATGAGTTCCTTCTTCCAGTGGATGAATTTAACCGTGAGATCGGCGATGTAGATCAAAGTGACAGGACGACCACAGCCAGTTGTGAAGGGGACATACCATGTGTGCCTCTGCATATTTGAGTCTCAGTCCTAGAAATCATCCCACTAAGTTGTCACTTCGACTTCTCTGATACCATTTTGAGTTTGCTCTGTCTACTGAATAACAGTGGCAAAAAACTTTACATGCACTTGTCAATTGTGTTCTGATCTACAATAATTTTTTCTGGTAGGACATCAATGCTAGCATCATACTTCTCCCAATAATCCCCTAAAGTTTGTCTGAACTCACTTCTCCTAAGGATGTCTGTGAGCTCAATTAAGCCTAACCTGGCCGGTACGTGTGGTCCAGTACAAAAATGCTGTTTTGGATGTTACATGTGAAGGTCCTGTATTGGTAGTGTTTCAGGGAAGTTGGGATGCAGTATTCTTCCTTCTATACACTACCCTGGTGATGTCTGTGTTCAGGCTCTGGATCTCTATAGTTTAATTTAGAGTGGTGTTTGTCTGAAAACCACTCGAGGCATGTCAATTTGAATATATGGGTTGGATCGACACAATTTACTTCTTCTGTCCGCTGACATTTATCCATAGCAGTACTTTTGAGCCTTCTCTCTTTCTCAACAGGATATGGAAAGGTGCCATCATATTTTAACCATAATGCTGACATTTTCCACCTTGAAGACTTGTAACCCATTTTGATTTAGCGTTATGATCAGCATTCCCAGTACCATTCCCACGGCCTTTCCTAGGGTCCTGAGGTTCCCTGACAATCGTCATTAAATCATACCTTGGCTGTTATTGACAATCTGAAATTCTTCCTACAGAACAAGTGGTCTATCTGTCATCACTGATCCAAGTAGGGTCCTGGCCTTGCTGAGCTTGTTTGAGGTTCTCCCTCAAATGTACAGTCATCCACTGGCCATAAATGCTGCACAGGGTCCTATTCTGCTGCCTGCTGTCACCAGCTATCTTTCCCTGGATGATCACATTTATAGTCCTGGCATGCCCTTCTAACACCATTGCCAGGTGTTGGGCTGCCTGATTTTCTTTTATTTACCCTCTCAGCATCTTGCTGACTGTCCAGATTTATTTTATCCAATGTCTGCTTAATTTGGTGAGCTAAAAATCTGAGCTTCTTAACGAAATTAACCAAATTGAGGGTATTGACTGTGGACAATCCTGTAATAAATCATTCAACATAGCTCTTTTGCTACTCTCCTCTAGCCTGGGTCGGGCTTCCTCCGTGTCAATCACTCTATCCTACTAGCCGATGGGTTAAATACAAGATTAATTTCTGAAGTTAGGAAGGGCATAATTCTGGCAGCCGGCTTCTGAATGTATCTAACATCACTGCTAATATTTGTGGGGTAACTTTTTCATGCAGAAGGTGGTGCGCGTATGGAATGAACTGTCAGAGGATGTGGTGGAGGCTGGTACAATTACAACATTTAAAAAGTGTCTGTATGGGTATACGAATAGGAAGGGTTTAAAGGGATGTGGGCCAAATGCTGGCGAATGGGATTAAATTAATTTAGGCTATCTGGTCAGCATAGAGGCATTGGACCGAAGGGTCTGTTTCCACACTGTGAATCTCTATGACTCTATGGTGTATGTTGTAATACAGGATTTTCCCTGTGTGAACGACCAGGATGGACTGGCAGATTTAGGCTACAGTGATCGCAGACGTTTATGACAATGTTCTTCTATGACGAAGATGAATTAGTGGAGCACAGGAGTTAGGGTGTAATAGAAGAGTGTATGTGTGTGTGCACGTGCTGAATCAGGCTTCCTATCTAGGTGGAAAGGCTCTGGCTTCCGGGGAGTTGCTCCTCCACCATGTATTGGTGGGAGTGCCAGAAATACTGCTTTCGTAAGAGTTGTCTCTGTTTCTGGCAAGAGCGCCGCAAAGGATGCTTTTTTCAATGGACTTTCTGTAATTATCCCTTTTGCTTCAGGACTGCTCCATGCAAATGCCTGCCTAGTCTGGCTGGAGTTGGTGGTTCCAGTTGTTGTTCAGTTTCCAAGGTTGACACCTCAGGAGAGGCTGTGTCCAGGACTAGTCAAAGATCCTGGCCTGAATCAGTAAATGGGGCTGGGCCTGATTCAAGATTGGGAATTCGGATTGGGTCTAGATCAAAGACTGGTCTGGGCTCTAGATTAGGACTCGGGTTAGGGTCTGCTTACTCCAGTACCCTTGAAGCATGTGGAGTTGCTGGCTGTTCATTTGGGCTCTGTAGGCCTTTAACTAATTAACATGGTAGCACCCAGTTTTTCAATTATCTACGAAAATTCTGTATATAGACAGGTTGGCATTGTCCACCAGGAGTGGGGACTGAATATCTCGGGGACAGAAATGTTCCTGGTTGGAAAATTTGTAATATCACCTGCTGCCCTACCTAGTACTCTACGAGTTCACCTTCCCATCAAAGTATGCCTTAGTCCGCTTTTTCATTTTTGATATTCTGATGGCTGCTGCTTTGTATTCACCTGTACATTTCTCATAGAATTTTAACAGTTTTCTTATGGCAGAAGGCATCAAACTCAGGTTTTGTCAAGTAGATTCCTATCAAGGGCTTGATACTTCTGATGGAATGTCCGGTCATTAGAACATGGAGGGGGTGAATCCAGTTGAACTGGAAGGTGATTTCCTTATAAGGACATTGGGTAAAACTATGTTCAAGGTCAAGTTGATTTACTGGATGACCTTTCACCGAACATTTTTGAAGGTGAGATCCAACCTCTCTATAATCTCGCTGGATTGAGGACGGTAGGCAATGTGGAACCTTCGGCTGACACCACATATATTCATCACCACCTGCGTGATCTGGGCTGTGAAAAGGGTTTCCTGGTCCGAATCTATATTGCAAGGAAGACCCCACTTTTGAAATGTGTTGAATTAGGATACTCGCAATTTTAGTGGTGTTCATTTGAGTGGGGAATGTCTCTATCCATTTGCTTAAAATGTCAGTGATGATCAGGATAAACTTATATCATCCTTTATAGGGTAGTAGGGGGCTGTCATCATCTTCTTGAAGGCCAGTCCATGGCCCTCCTACTGGCCAAAACTTAACTTTCCTTTGATAAAAGAGATAACAAGGTGTAGAGCTGGATGAACACAGCAGGCCAGGCAGCATCAGAGGAGCAGTAAAGCTGACGTTTCGGGTCTGGACGCTTCTTTTCTGGATCGTTCTGGGTGCAGATGATACAATTCTGGACATAATGGTTTCTATCTTTTCCCATTGCTGGCCACAAACACAATCCTCAATTCTGTCAGTCATGACTTATGTCCCTTGATGATGCCGAACATCATGGCATTGATAAATCACTAGATTTCAGTCCTGGACTGTTACTACGTACCGTCCATCATTGAGAAAAAATCTGTCCTTAATACTTAACTTGTCCTCCCACTTGCTTTACGAGGCAGAGATCATTTCCTTCCTGTACTTGCTTTAACTCAGTGTCGCTTCTCTGAGCCTGTACCAGATATTCAACCTTGATTTGGCTCACAGCCACAGTATCTATTTATTCCGGATTGGGAGGCTGCCAAGTTCTCCTTTGCAGATACCGAATTCACGAATTCATCAGCCCTTAATGATGCCTTGGACAGTTTGGAGAATATATTTGAGCAGAGGTGCAAAGACAATGGTTTCCTGTTTGTGAGATGAATCCTCTAGCTTCCTACAGTAGCAGGAAGTCAGCAAAACTGTTGCAGACATATATGCTGTCCGAGTGTATGTCTGCTGTTGGGAGAAATTTTTCAAGGTGGATGATCAGGTAGGCTACACCTGCCTGAGTGCTCATTTTGTTGGGGAACTTCAGCACTAATGGTATTAGAGGTTTCCGTCTGTGGGCTCTCCATACATGTATCACATTCTATCTTTCAGCGTCCATCCTCCACTATAGAAGATCCGTCTATGATTATTCTAATGGGGGAGAGGTGTCTCTCGTCTGCTGCCCAGGTTCCCTAGAGCTTACCCCATTTTGTTTTGGTACAAATGGTCTCTTTATAACATTTGTTGCTACTGCCTGACACTCATGGGGTTTTCCTGCATAGTTCAAATTGTTGGATAAGAAGGTTGGTACTTTGGTACAAAAACAAAATTGCTGGAGAGGCTCAGCAGGTCTGGCAGCATCTGTGAAGGAAAAAACAGAGTTAATGTTTTGGGTCCTGTGACCCTTCCTCAGAACAGCCACAATGTTTGTACTTTGATACGGTTGACCACAATGTTGCAACCCTGTAATAGTAATGTCCAGGGGCTTTGCAGTTTTGGCTGACCATGCCCTCTTTATTCTTGCTGTCCAGCAAAAGTTGAATAAGGATGTGGTCTGTCAGAATGGGGTTCAGGCCGATAATTTAGGCAAAATGTTGTACCACTCAGAACACAGCAAGCAAGTCCTTCTCACACGGAGAGGCTCTGCTATCCTGATGAAAGAGTCCAGGAGGCATAGGCTACTGGTCATTGTTTATTGTGTCATTCTTGGAGAAGTACAGCTTTCGGTGTGGCTGCAACTTCCAAGGCGAAGAGAAGTTCTGGGCCAGGTACCAGCAGTGCAGGGGCCCAGCACCAGGTCTTGTTTTAATTTAGCAACAGCGTCCATGAGCTGTTCAGTTCATTCGCGTTGGACATTCCTTTCAAGGAAAACTGAAAGAACCATGGATGCTGTAAATCAGGAACAAAAAAGAAGTTGTTGGAAAAGCTCAGCAGGTCTGGCACCATCTGTGAATAAAAATCAGAGTTAATGTTTTGGGTCTGGTGACCTTTCTGAGGATCGGTCACCGGACCTGAAATGTTAACTCTGATTTATCTTCACAGATGCTGCCATTCCTTTACAGGAGGTCAGAGATTAAGGCGGCTTTAGTAGCAAAACCATTGATGTGGCTCCAACAGTATCCCACTTGTCCAGAAAGGAACACAACGCACTTACATCCCTGTTGAGTGACAAATGGGTAATTGCTTCTGTACATTTTCCTTCTATTTCATGTTTCCCCTGAAATCTCCCAGTTCCCAATTATGAGGCCTGGGACCTTGACTTTTTGTCTTCCTGTGGTTAACTTTTCATCTTAGGGTGGTGAGGAGGATTAACAGTTCCTTTAGCACTGTCAAATGTTCAATCCTTATTTCTGTCAACAGGAGGAAATTGTCCATGTACTGTACCAAGCAATCAGGTTGGGAAAACCTCTCCAGTCCTTTAGGCAGCTTCTGATGAAGTATTGATGGAGAATTTTGAAAACCTTGGGCCAAGCAGACCCATGTGTACTTCTAGCTCTTAAAGTGTCGGTGAAGGGAATTTGAATCATGATCCATTGCTAATGTCCAGTCTGGTGACATTTTTGCTGATCAGGCCTCCCTCGTCATGGTTTTGGGGCTAGACACAACTGTTGGTGCTGTGATTGGGGTGGTTTGTTTAGTTCCTTGTGATTGATGATGACCTGCCAAGACCTGATGGTTTCTTAACTGGCTATATTGATAAGTTATTGGTAGACGCCACAGGGTGTGGGACTGCTTGCTTTAACAAGCTACTAATGACCTTGGCCAAATTACCCTCTGCCTGTTTGGGGAAAGTGTATTGTCTTTGTCTCTTCAGGTGGTGAGGAGGCGATGGCATAGTGGTATTATCGCTGGACTGTTAAACCAGAGATCCAGATAACATTCTGGGGACCCGGGTTCAAATCCGCCATGGCAGAGGGTGGAATTTGAATTCAATAATTATCTGGAATTAAGAATCTAATGATGACCATGAATCCATTGTTGATTGTCAGAAAAACCCATCTGATTCACTAATGTTCTTTAAGGAAGGAAACTGCCATCCTTACCTGGTCTGGCCTACATGTGACTCCAGACTCTCAGCAGTGTCGTTGACTCTTAACAGCCCTCTAGGTGATTAGGGATGGACAATAAATGCTGTCTAGCCAGTGATGCCCTCATCCCATGAATGAATAATGGGGAAAAAAAGGACCGGTCCATCTATCACTACCTCGCCCTCTATACAGTCATAATTGTGTTTGTGACTGGTGAATTTTTTTTTCGTTATTTATTGCCACTCTTGTATAGTCTGTGAAAATTGCCTGTGATGCTGGATCCTCAGTCATTTTGGTGGGTCTAATCCACAGTTGTCCTCTGGTACAAATTCTCTGTGTGTATGTGCCCATTGCAATCTCCAACCTCATCCAGTGCCAGCATTTGCCAAAAACAACAACTGGCTGGATCAAAAGATGAATTACACTTCCTCATAAGGTCCGAGCCTAAAATGTGCTCGCCGTCCATTTGGAGATTAACCAATACTGCTGGGTGGTGGCAGTCTATGTCTCCCAGTCTAACCTCTATAGGTTCTGTCACCACCCCTTTGGGTAGGTGTCCAGTGAAACCCTTTAGAAAAATTTTCTTCTGGGTGTGCCATATGTTGTCATAATCTTGGGATATGTTAGGTCTCATCCTGGACTCGCAAGTCCCAATAAATCTCTAGGGCGGCTTTCCACCTCAACGTTTACCAGAGGCTGTCTCACACTGATCCATCTGGCTGAACACACTCACTAAGAAGAGGCGCAGACCGACCATGCTTTTGGAGTGTAACCAAGCAGGAAAACAAGGATTTAAAGTGTGGGATTTCCTTCACTAAATTTGGCTGTGTCGTCTCCCCAACCAAAGTAAATGCTGCTTGTCTTCCGGTCCTTTGAGCACATGGACCAAAATTTTGAGCCTGGCTCCTGTGGAGGTGCTAAATGCCTGGGTACCTTGCTGTCCCTTGGGAAGTGGCCATGCACCCTCAGTTGTAGCAATTCCTTCGTGGCAGCAGCTGGTGCCTCAGACCTCCCTACCGCTGATCCTTATCTCTCAATGTGGAATGGGCACTTGGAGGTGGATGGCCCGATAATAACTCACCTTGTTTCAGTCTCCCCCTTCATTGATCCACACGGAGCTGGGGTTTGAAGCTTTTATTAGGTGCACTTTTTGCTTGTCTGGTTTGGCATGCTCTGATTCAAGAATCTCTCACAAACCTGGAAAATTCTCTTCATTGTTCTGTGTGGGTTTTGTCTGTGGGATCAAGATTTTCACAGGCTTTTCTTGATGCCTCAGTGGCGCGTGAGACAAGTGTTGGGTCCGATTTGCACGGTTTTGCGGTGTCAGGGCAGTCCAATCTAGGTTACCAAAAACTCCTGTGAACTGTGTATGCAGGTGCCTGGCAAATGCTGTTGTAAGCTCTCCCTTTCGCTGCCTATACTCATTTAATCCGTCCACAGATCTCCCCTATTGTATCCCACAGAAGCTAGGATTGCTGTTTTCATGGGGTGCAGTTCCCCTTTTCCACATTCTATGGATTGGGAGTGTGCCACTGAAAACAGCATTGTGTAAGCAATTGGACAATTGTTCTGGCTACCCTACTGCCTTATGGTCAGTTCATCAGAGCAGGGTAAGATCCTAGGGTGCCAAAGGATCTACTCCCTCCGGAAAGGAAGGTGGGTATCCCCAATCTTCGTCATTCTTGGTGTACCTGCAGGCTTGATCTTCCATTTCCTCCCAGTCTATCCCATAATCATTGTTCCCATCTGGTTCTCTTGTCCCAAATGGGCATAAAATTTCGTTTGGACAGAAAATTGGGACTTCAATTTTTCAAACTCGCACTGACATTTTGAACGGTTCGCTGCACAGATTCTGTTTTCTTTGCCTGGCACAGGACTCTGAGAGCAACCTGTTGGTTTTTAGGTTTCTCGGTCAGCTCATCCACAGCATTTTGGGCTGTGTTCAACTCATGAACCATGCACTGTATCTCCTGGCACACTATCGCACTGGATCTGAAAATGTCCTAAGTGTACCACATTCATCTGCTTCCTCTGCTCCTGATCTGCTGCTTTGACTCTTACTTTTACCCGTTCCTGCTTCTTCCAGCTCCTTACTTAGATTGACGTTGTCCCATTCTCTCCCTTTCAACCCCTACACGCAGCTGGCTATCACTATTGCCTTGCTGAGGTTTAAAGGATGCTTTCCATGCCATTTCCCAGCACTTCTCTCCCGCGAGTCTTGGGCCAAATATTTGCTCAGTGCAATGGTTGATCCACCTGGGCCACTTCTTATTTAGATTCATTCTTAGTATCTCCTCCCAAACTGCGCACTGTGCTATTCTTCCATTGTTTCCTTTCAGTTTGCTTCTCTCTCTTTCTCTATTGCTCTCTCACTCTCTCATGGATCCCTGATCCTAAATGAACTGATTTGTCGTTTATCTGTGACTCTGGCTGCCTGACCCTTTCACTAGGTTTTACCTCCAAAAGAGTCCTACTAGACCTGAATTGAGTAAGATAACTCATAATCCAGAATTCAGGAGGATGTTCAGGAGAGTTCATACCCTGGAAAGTCCACTTACATCTGATTTGGAACAGTTAAATTGCTTAGCTACATCCAAATTAGAACCAATCAAGATAAACGTCTGGTTAAACAGTCATCCGGTTCTAATTGAGGTTGATATCAGTGATTGCAGAACCAGTTTTAAATGAAAGATAGTAGGAACTGCAGATGCTGGAGAATCCGAGACAACAAGGTGCAGGGCTGGATGAACGCAGCAGGCCAAGCAGCATCATAGGAGCAGAGAGGCTGACGTTTCGGGCCTAGACCCTTCATCAGTTTTTTC
>NC_063358.1:8591269-8670669 GCF_021869965.1 Rhincodon typus
AGTTTTTTCTGATGAAGGGTCTAGGCCCGAAACGTCAGCCTCTCTGCTCCTATGATGCTGCTTGGCCTGCTGCGTTCATCCAGCCCTGCACCTTGTTGTCTCAGTTTTAAATGAAATTCACTCTGGACTTCAGCCCTTAAATGTGCATAAAACCTCAGCTAGGCTGAGAACCTGTGCTGGGGAACCTTTGCAGATTAAGAGTTCAACATGAGTTCCAATCTCTTATGAAAAACAGCTGGTTCAGTTACCAGTGATTGTAGTAATAGGCTCGGGTCCAGGCTTAATGGGGTGAAATTGTTTGTGAGAGATTCACCCAGATTGGAAAAACAAATTGGTGGAAGGAGAGTAGTGTGGATTTTGCAGTTGCTCCTGAGTTTGGAGATTTTTCTTGTGATCTTCCTGCAGAAGCAGGAAATTTTTCATTTAAAATTATTCTTGAATCTTTTATAATCCAAAAAAGAATAAAAAAAAAGAGAAAGGAAAAATAACATGAGGAAAGAGAAATTGGATTACACGGAGTTTATGGGAGGAGCCGGTCTACGTGTTTGTCAAGGTGTCGAAGGCTCCAGATAGAGATTTTTTATTGTTGTTTTGCACAGAACTCAGAAGACTGACCTTTTTCAACTTGTTTGTCGAGAAGCGGTTTAAATAACATTGGGATCAGGGATTGGCATTCCTTTTCTCTGATCTGGAGATGTGAGAGCTTCTGATAGAGGACTTGAGGAGGAGGCTGGTTTCATTTGCTGAGAGTTTCAGCTAAGCGCTGGATTTTTAAGATTGCAAGTACGTCTTTTCTCTTTTGCATACTTAAAATTAAAAAACTGTAGGAAGGGAAAGGTAGTTTGCATTTTTTTAAAGTTTTTTTTTCAGAGTTTCTTCTTTATTGGCCTTATAATAGAATATAGTTTTTTATAGTTTTCTCCCAGCATAGTGTGTCAGCAGTAATCAGTCTACAAATACTGGATTTGAGAAAAGCGTGGGTCTTTTTAGGTACATCTAGGTAAACAAATATTAAGGGGCAATTATGGCAGTCAATGGAGTGGTATGCTCCTCCTATCGGACATAGGAGACTAGGGAACAGTTGACTACCACTGGAGACTTTGTTGCAAGAGGTGTGTTTGGATCAGTCTCATATCAGACCATTTTGATCGCCTGGAGAGGCAGTTAGAGTCATTGAGGACTGTACAGGAGGCACAGAGTGTGATGGTTATTAGACTTAGAGAGTGGTGACAGAACAGGTTCAGTCAAGTAGATAGGGGACTGTCAGGAGAGATAAGAAAGTAGTTCAGAAGTCTCCTATGGCTATTTCTCTCTCAGACAGATGTACCATTTTGAGCACTGTTGAGGAGGATTGTCTCTTCGGAAAAAAGAAGTGGCAGCCAGATCTTGGGAACCAAGATTGCATCTTCTGTTAAGCGGGATTTGTCAAGATTCAAAAGAGTAATTGTTATAGGGGACTCTCCTGTCAGGGGCACAGACAGGAGGTTCTGCGCCGTGATTGTGAAGTCGGGATGGTATGTTGGGTCAGATGGGAGAGTAAGAAACTGGAAGTTGTCGTACACAGTGATAAGAACAATGTAATCGGGAAAGGGTTGAGGCTTTGCAGAGTGAATATAGGAAGTTGGGTAGGAATTTTAAAAGGAGAACCTCAAAGGTAGTAATCCCTGGATTACTTTCAGTGTCACATGCTGGTGAGAGTAGGAGTAAGAAGAAATGGCAGGTAAATCAGTGGCTGACGAGATGGTGTTGGGAGCAAGGATGCAGATTTCTGGATCATTGGGATCTCTTCTTGAGCAAAAACGACCTGTTTCAAAAAGGGAGGAGTTTCTTCTGAACTCTGGTGGGGAGATTTGCCTGTACTATTTGGGAGCCTTCAAAGTACTAGTGAGGGGATGTGGGTGGATCCTAAGTAGTAGTGAGAATAGATAGACAGATGACATGGCTCTGAATTTAAAAAGAGCAAGTTAATTAGAAAGAGCAGGCAAGAGCAAGTTAGAGAACGAGGTAACTCTGAAGAATTAAACTATTTATTTCAATGCAAGGGGTCTTACAAATAAGATAGATGAACTCCGAGCCTGTATGGGAACACGGGATTGAGGCATCATAGCTATTATAGAAACATAGCTGAGAAAGGGACAGGACTTACAGCTCAGTGTTCCAGGTTTAGGTGCTATAGAAAGGGTAGAAAGGGAGATAAGAGAGGAGGGGGAGTGGCATTTCAATTAGGGAAAACATTACTGCTATACTTACAGAATATATTTCTGAGGGATCACCCAGTGGAGCTTTATGGATGGAATACAGAAATTAGAAGGTGATGATCACCTGGATGGGATTGTGTTATAGGCCCCCCAGTAGTCAGAGGGAAGTTGAGGAACAAATATGTAAGGAGATGTCTGATATGTGTAAGAATAATAGGGTTGTAATAGAAGGTGATAATTTTCCAAACATAGACTGGTACTGCCATAGTGTTAAGGGCTTAGATGGTGAGGGATTTGTTCGATGTGTTCAAGAAAATTTTCTTTATCAATAAGTGGATGTACATACCAGAGAAGGAGCAAAACTTGACCTTCTCTTGGGAAATAAGGCAGGACAAGTGACTGAAGTGTTAGTGGGGGAGCACTTTGGAACCATTGATCATAATTATATTAGTTTTAAAATAGTTTTGGAAAAGGAGAGGCCTTGTATAAAAATTAAAGTTGTTAGTTAGAGTAAGGCACATTTTGATGTTACAATGGAACTTTCAAGAGTTGATTGGAGTAGATTGTTCGCAGGTAAAGGGATGACTGACAAGTGGGAGGCTTTCAAAAGTGAGATAACGAGAGTTCAGAGGCATTATGTTCCTGTTAGAGTTAAGGGTAAGGCTGGTAGGTATAGGGAACAATGGATGAATAAACATATTGAGGCTCTGATCAAGAATAAAAAGGTCATGTATTGGATAGAGACAACTGAGTTCAAATGAATCTCTTGAATAAAGAGTGTACAGGCATTCTTAAGAGGGACAGCAGGAAGGCAAAGACAGTATATAAGATAGCCTTGACAGATAAGGTTAAAGATAATGCAAAGAGATTTTACAAGAATACTAAGAGCAAAAGAGCAACTAAGGAGAGAATACGGCCCCTTAAATATCAACAAGGTCATCTATGTGTGGAACTACAGGAGATGGGAGAGATACTAAACAAATATTTTGCTCCAGTTTTTACTATGGAGAAAGTAATGGAGGCTAGGGAATTTGGGGAAATAAATTTTGATGTCTTGAGAACAGTCCACATTACAGAAGATTCTAAAATGGTGGACTGAGAGTAGTGTGGATCCTGCAGCTGATGCTGAGATTGCAGGCTTACTTCTGGATTTATGTATAGATTTCTTATAGTTATTACATTTCAGTAGTATAAGATTTTTATTTTGATTCATTTTTCGTTCCCTTATAGTCAAAAATGCAATAAAAAAGCATGTGATTTATTTTTCAAATAGAGTTCTGTTAATGGACCTTTTGGAGAGGCCTATAAGTGGGTGGTTGTTTTTTCTCTAAAATTACATGCGTAGAAGCATAGTTTGTTTTAACGTTACTAAAGAGATTTTTTTAAAATTGTGGAAGAGACTTTCTTTTTAAATAGAGTTGTGCTTGTGGAGTTTTTGGAGAGGCCTACATGCGGAAGGCTCTGGAGTAAGATTGAAAGCTGTCTGCTGGACCACTTCAGTCACTTTTTATTT
This sequence comes from Rhincodon typus, assembly GCF_021869965.1. Taxonomy (NCBI): domain Eukaryota; kingdom Metazoa; phylum Chordata; class Chondrichthyes; order Orectolobiformes; family Rhincodontidae; genus Rhincodon; species Rhincodon typus. Next base: position 8,594,981 of record NC_063358.1, read on the forward strand.
GATTGTTCAGCTAAATGGTTGATTTTATTTAAGATTTATATGTTGATTTTTAAAAAATTTCTTATTTTTTACATGCTTAATATTAAATCTTTGGGTAAGGAAAAGTAGTTTATTTCATAATAAGGTGCAATTGTAAGCTGCTTCTTTTTAAGCTAAATGTCATTAAGGGCATACAAGAGACACAGACTTGGATGGCTAGTAGATTTAGAGAAGTAATTACACAGCAGGATCAGTCAGATAAATGGGTGACTGAGGTTTATGGCTTGCTCGCCGAGCTGGCTGGTTATTGTACAGACATTATATCACCATGCTAGGTAACATCATCAGTGCAGCCTCCAATGAAGCGATGTTGCTCTATTCCACTTGATATTTATGTGATCCGGTCTGTTAAGTTGGGTTGTGTCATTTCCAGTTCTGTTCTGCATGAATTTGTATGTGGAGTCTAATTCCACATGTTTGTTAATTGCACTACAGGTTGAAAACCAGGCCTCTAGGAATTTCTGTCCGTGTCTGTGGTTGACTTGAGCTAGGGTGGTCACATTGTCCCCATTAAATTGATGGCCTTCATTGTCCAAGTGCACTGAGATGAGGGAAAGTTTGTCGTATTGTTTTGCTACTCGCTGGTGTTCGTGTATCCTGATGGCTAGTTTCCTTCCGATCTGGCCGATATAATGTTTGTTGCAGTCATTGCAAGGTATTTTGTAAACCATGTTGGTCCTGCATGTCATGGGTATGGGGTCTTTGGTCCTTGTGAGTGTTTGTTGTAGTGTGGCTGTGGGTTTGTGTGCTACCATGACTCCTAGTGGTTTTAGGAGTCTCGTCAGTTCTGATGTGTTCTTGATGTAGGGTAGCGTGGCCAGTGTATTGGGGCGTACTGTATCCTCTTGGCATTGTCTATCTAGTAGGCATCTTCGGATTAAGTTGTTGGGATATCCGTTGTTAGCAAAGACCTTGTATAGGTGCTCTTCCTCTTCCTGCGTAGTTTTGGTGTGTTGCAGAGTTGTGGCCTGTTTGAATAGTGTCCCAACACAGCTTTGTTTGTGGACGTTGGGGTGTTTGAGGATTTGGTCAGTGTGGGTTGTCTTCCCATATACTGTGGTTTGGAAATCCCCGTTGGTCATTCGTTCTACCCTGACGTCTAGAAACGGAAGTTGATTGTTGTCTTCCACGTCTCTCGTAAATTTGATCCGGGTGAAAACGTTGATGAGATGGTGTGTCTCTTCGAACTTGGAGCGTTTAATGATGACAAACATGTTGTCCACGCATTGAATCCATAGTTTTGGCTGTATGAGGGGAGGGTAGTACGTTTCAGTCTTTGCATGACTGCCTCTGCAATAAGTCCTGAGATGGGTGACTCCATAGGTGTACCATTGATTTGTTTGTATGTTTGGCCGTTAAAGATGAAGTGTGTGGTGAGGCATAGGTCCAGCAGTCTGAGTATGTTGTCTTTGCCGATGGAGCTGTTTGGAGTCAGCGTTTCTGCTGCATCTAGTAATGTGGTAAGTGTTTTTTTTGGCTGGTGGTGTGTCAGTGAACGTGAATAGTGCTGTGACATCAAAGGATACCATAATCTCACCGTCGTTGATTTTATTGTTCTTATGGGTGACTGTCAAGAAAGGTAGGAAGGCAGTTCAGAAGTTTCCTGTGGCTATTCCTGTCAGTTTTGGGTACTGTTGAAAAGGATAGTTTCTTAGAAGAAAATAGAAGAGGCAGTCAGATCTTGGACACTAAGAATGAATCTTATCTTACGCGGGGTTTGACAGAGTTTAGAAGAATAATTGCTATGGGGACTCTCCTGTCACGGGCATAGACAGGAGATTCTGTGGTAGTGAGCGTGAGTCTAGGATAGTATGTTTCTTCCCTGGTGCTAGGATTAAGGACGTCTCAAAATGTTTGAAGGATATTGTTCAAGGGGAGAGTGGGAAACTGGAAGCTATTATACATATTGGTTGGAATAACACAGTTAGGAAAAAAAAAAAGGCTTTACAGAGTGAATATAAGAGGTTAGGTAGAAGACTAAAAAACAGACTCTCAAAAATAGTAATCTCCTGGTTCACTCCCAGTGCCAAGCTCAAATGAGTGAAAGAATAAAAGGATAAAGGAGATAAATCAATGGCTGAAGAGGTAGTGTAGTGTTCAGGGATTCAGTTTAGTGTTTTTCCAGCTACCATCAGTTCTGAGGAAGGGTCACCGGACCCGAAACGTTAACTCCTATTTTCTCTTCACCGATGCTGCCAGACCTGCTGAGCATTTCCAGCAACTTATGATTTTGTTAACATCCTTATGAATCCTTTTTGCACCCTTTACAATTTAATAATATCCTTCCTATTACAGGGCGACCAGAACTGCATGCATTACTCCAAAAGTGACCCTTACCAATGTCCTGTACAGTTGCAACATGATGTCCCAACTCCTATACTCAGTTCAGTGACCAATGAAGGCAAGCGTGCCAAACGCTTTCTTCACCACTCTGTCTACCTGTGATACCATTTCAAGGAACTATGTACCTGAAATCCTCGGTTTCTCTGTCGGACAACACTCTGCAGGGCCTACAATTAAATGCGTAAAATTCCCAATCCTCTGGCCTACCACTAGTCTTCGTCACTTTGTACGCATTAGCTTTGTATTAGATGCTCTCTCTGAAAGTCTTTGTTAAATCAAGGGTGGTCCATCCTTCTCATTCAGACCTGTTGGACCAAAATAAATTGTCGCTGAGCATTATGAACTATTTGTTTGAATGCCTGTCACTGCTCATCTACTGATCTTCCTCTTAGTCTATTTTCCCAGCCCAGCCCGCTTTAAACAGCTTTCTCCATACTGTCAGAGGGATCTATTGAGGGAATGCCACACATATGTAGAGACAGCCGCACTGTCAAAGGGCGAGGACTGCGGTGGTGCTGCAGAGTTGCAGGGTCAGTGCTAAGGGAGCATCTCACTGTCAGAGGGTCAGCTGTGAGTGAGCACTGCTGTAGGTTCGTGGATCATTGGGCTGTCTTTTGGGGCAGAAAAGAAATGTTCATAAAGGATGTTTTCACTTGTACTGGAAAGGGATTAATATCCTAGTAGAAACATTTGCTAATTCTATTAAGGGAGACTATAAACTATCAGAGAGTAGGAGTGGAGGGATCCTAAGTAGCAGAGCAAATAGAAAGATAGATGAGGATGGTTTTGAATCTGAAAAGAACAATTTAGTTAGAAAAGATAGACAAAAGCAAGTCAGAGAATGAAGTAACTCTGAAGAATTAAACTGTATTTATTTCAATGCAAAGGGTCTTACAGGTAAGGCTGATGAACCCAGAGCATGTTTGGGAACATTGGATTGGGACGTCATAGCTATTACAGAAACTTAGCTGAGGGATGGATTGGACTGGCAGCTTAATGCTTCGGGTTTCAGATGTTATAGGAAGGATAGAAAGAGAGGCAAAAAAGGAGGGGGAGTGGTGTTTGTGATTAAGGAAAACATTTCTACTGTAACTAGAGAAGATATTTCTGAAAAATGATCCAGTGAAATTATGTGGATTGAACTTAGAAATAAGAAAATGAATGATCACCTTGATGAGATTGTACTATAGACTCCCTAGTAGTCAAAGGGAAACTGAGGAATGAGTATGTAGAGCGATCTCAGATATATTAAGAATAATGAGGTTGTAATAGTAGGTGATTTTAATTTTCCAAACATTGACTGGGACTACCATAGTGTTGAAGATTTTGATGGTGAAGAATTTGTTAAATATGTTCGATAACCTTTTCTTTATCAATTGTAAATATTCCTACTAGAGAAGGAGCAAAACTTGACCTTCTCTTGGGAAATAAGGCAGGACAACTGACTGAAGTGTTAGTGGGGGAGCACTTTGGGACCATTGATGATAATTCTATTTGTTTTAAAATAGTTATGGAAAAAGACAAGCCTTCCATAAAATTAAAGTTTTTAATTGGAGTAAGACAAATTTTAATGGTATTGGACCAGAACTTTCAAGAGTTGTTTGGAGTAGACTGTTACCAGGTGAAAGGACATCGGATAAGTGGAAGGCTTTCAAAAGTGTGATAACGAGAGTTCAGAGTCATAATGTTCCTGTTAGAGTAAAAAAAAACTGCAGATACTGGAATCCAAGGTAGATAAACAGAAGGTATTACCATTCTGGTAAGGCTGTTGGGATTAGGGAACAATGGATGTATAAAGATATTGAGCTTCTAGTCAGGAATAAAACAAGAATCGTATATTAAACATAGACAACAGCGTTCAAATAAATCTCTTGAAGAGTAAAAAGAGTGTAGGGACATTCTTAAGAGAGAGGTTAGGAAGGTGAAGAGACAATATGAAATAGCCTTGACAAATAAAGTTAGGATATTCCAAAGAGATTCCACAAGTACATTAGGAGCAAGAGAGCAACTAGAGAGAGAGTAGGTCCCTTTAAAGATCAAAGAGATCATCTTTGTGTTGAATGTCGGGAGATGGGAGAGATATTAAATGAATATTTCGCATCTGTTTTACTGTGGAGAAAGAAATGGAGCCTAAAGAACTTAGTGAAATAAATAGTGATGTTTTGAAAACAGCTCACATTACAGAAGAGGAAATGCTGGAGGTCTTCGAAAACATAAAGGTTAACAAAGATTACAGAGATCTTGTTCAATTGGGTCAATGCGCTGAAGAGTGACAAATGGAGTTTAATTTGAATAAATGCAAGGTATTGCATTTTGGTAAAACAAGCAAGTGCAGAACTTGTACACTTAAAAGTAGGGCCTTGGGTAGTATTGTAGGACAGAGAGACTTAGTGGTTAAGAAGGCATTTGGCACGCTTGCCTTCATTGCTCAGACTTTTGAGTATAGTTGTACAGGACATTGGTGAGGCCTCTTCTGGAGTACTGTGTCCAGTTCCGGTCACCCTGTTATAAGAAGAATATTATTAGGCTGAAGAAGGTTCAGAAGAGATGTGCCAGGATGTTGCTGGGACAGCAAGGTTTGAGTTATAAGGTTAGGCTGTATAAGCTGGGACTTTTTTCACTGGAGAGTAGGAGGTTGAGCTTATGAAATCATGATGGGCTTAGATAAGGTGAATAGAAAAGGTGTTTTCCCTAGGCTGAGTGAGTTCAAAACCAGGGGACATATTTTTAAGGCTAGAGGAGAAAGATTTAAAAGGGATTGAGAGGCAACTTTTTCCACACAGAGGCGGATCATATGTGGAATGAACTGCCAGAGGAAGTGGTAGATGCAGGTACAGTTACAACATTTAAAAGACATTTGGATAGGTACACAAATAGGAAATGTTTAGAAGGATATGGGCTAAATGCAGGCAAGTGGGACTAGTTTAGTTTAGCAAGTTGGTCAGCATGGACGAGTTTTACTGAAGGGTCTTTTTCCGTGCTGTATGACTCGATGGCTCAACATGGTTGCCTGAGTGAAGTCCTAATTAAATACCCAGAAGTCTTCCAGGGTATAATGGATAATTCACACATAACCTGGGTCCATCTTGGCACCTTTGCATCAGCTCCTAAAAAAGGATCAGCCTTGGAAATGGTTCCATAGACAAGCCTTGCTTTCGTGAAGTAAATATATAGCTGCCATCCTCTAGGGTGCTGGCATACTATGATCCCAAGGAAGATATGGTGTTGACATGCAATGCCTCCCCGTATGGCATAGTGGTGGTATTAGCTCATTGGTGGCCCAATGGAGAGGAATGCCCAGTAGTGTATTCATCCAGGACTTTGGCAAATGCAGAGTGTAAATACACCCAGGTAGAAAAATAAGGAATGGTGGAGTCAGGAAGTTCCACTAATACCTTTGTGGATGAAAATTTGTGATAATTATGGACCAGAAACCTCTACTTGGTCTGCTTAAAGAGGACAAGGTATAGTTTAGGGCCGCATTCAGAGTTTGCCTCTTATACTAAGTACTTAATAATTATTGGTTAGAACACTGTCTGAGAGGCCAAGTTGTGAATGCATTGAACCGCCTCCTATTAGCTGATACACCATTGGTGTGCACAACACCCAATGGAAAAATTTAGTAAAAAGGTGCTATTTACCATCTCTCAGCTTTCACTATAGTGACTCCAATTGCTGTTCTAGCTCTTCTTTTGTAATAACCCCCACCAAATGAGCCATGTATTGAGTAAGTTGCTATTTTAATAAGCACTGCCCTACAGGAATGTGTTGCCCACCTCTCTCTTAAGGCTTTGAGGTTGTTGGTGGACATCACATGCTCCCTTTCTAAATACACCCAGGCACAAATGTGGCTGCAGAAAAAGGGCAGGCTGGCCTGGAACTGTTAACCCCTCCACGGCCCTGTTGATGGCAGGGCCACAAGGAAGGTCCTCTAACCCCACCCTACCCCCTACCCCTCCCCACACCAGGTGCCCAAAGATCTTGGATGGTAGTTAAATTGTGGACCCTCAATCCAGCAGAAAACTGGATGAAACCTTAATTACAATTGTTATTAGATTGCCGGTTGAACTGCTGTTACAATATAGGCTCTGGCCAGACATTTAGCGAGATCGACATGGTAGGGAGTGTTAGAACTCCTGAGCCCATATGTTCCATCCTTCTTTCTCTCTCTGCTTTTCCATCTTTTTCTTTCTCTTATCTTTTCTTTCATCTTCTGATGTCATGGAGAACCTGTAGCAGCATTGGAGGATCATCAGCAGCAGTGGTAGTGGTGCCCAAATCGAAGATTCGTGGCTTTGGTATGCACAGTTCCTGGACTCGGAAACTTGGTGGGCTGTTGTGTGTGGCAGAGCTTGCTGCCTGGAGCATGGCTGAATCCTTTGTGCAGTATAAGGTTGAGTTTGGTGCGGAGTGGAGGTGAGGCCTGGCACGTCTGGAGGTGAAGGCATTGTACAGTCTGGGGGTGAGTCTCGGTGTGGTCTGGAGGCGAGGTCCCACCGCAGCCCGGAGGTGAGGTGCTGGTGCAGTCTGGAGGCGAGGTCCCGGCATGACCTGGGTGCAAGGCCCAGTGCAGTGTGGTGGCAGGGCCTGGCCTGGTATGCTTGAAGGACTGTAATGCTGAACTTTTTATTTCTTTATTTTTCTAATTTATTCCTAAAATCCTGTACCTAGGTACCTTTGTACCTAAGTTAGCACCATAAGTGGTTACTTTGTAAACTTTTCACTGCACTCATGTGAGAATATACCTAATTATAATGTCTTATTTCTTGCCTGTAGTGTTGCCAAGACTGAATACCCTGTCTTGATTACAAGTTACAGATACGCAACTGCTTTGATATTATTCAGATCCTTGTAGCATTTCCTACAAAAGCAAATTTCATGTCACAGTTTCTGGTGGTAATTTGAATTGTTATATTTTCCTTCCTCATACTTGATTCTTCAGATTTCCTTAATTTTGTTTCCAGGTAACACACTGCTTCATTGTTCATATGCTGTGATTTGCATGGTTCAGAACAGCAAACTCACTGGTTGTGAATTGATGTTTGGATCTCAATAGAAAAGGCACACAGCTTTTCAGATCATAAATTCTCAGTTTTGATTTTCAGTTTGTGCTCAGTACCTGCCGTCAGTGTTGGTGACTGTACTGATCCTTTAACTAGTTTCAGCTGTTCTTGGGCTATGGAGGAGGAGAACTGCTAAAAACCCTCCTTCCCATTCAGAAAATGTTGATGAAAGGATGGAAAGGTTGGCACCCTACTCATTGGAATTTAGAAGAATCAGATGTGATCTCATTGTAACATGTCAGATGCTTAAGGGACTTACGGTGTAAATGCTGAGAGGATGTTTCCCCTCATGGGAAAGTCTAGCACCAGAGGGTATAATCTCAATAAAGGGGCACCAGACTAACATGAGGAGGAATTTCTTCTTTTCGAGGGTTGTGAGTCATTGCAACTCTTTGACATAGAGAGCTGTGGGGGCAGAGTCCTTGTGTATATTTAAGGCTGAAAAAAACACAGGAAAATGGACGTGAGGAATGTGAGATCAGCCATGATTCCACTGAATGGTTGAGCAAGCTCGAGGGGTCGAGCCTATTTCTTACAATTTTATTCATTGGGATATGGGCATTGCTGGCTGGCCATCATTTATTGACCGTCTACCACAGTGGCACTACCTCTGCTGGGTCTATCCTGCCGGTGGGACAGGACATATCCAGGGATGGTGATTATAGTGTCTGGGATATTATCTGTAAGGTCAACCTCACTGAACCATACTATGTCAGGCTGTTGCTTGCCTGGTCTGTGTGACAGCTGTTCCAATTTTGGCAATAGTGCCCAGATGTTAGTAAAAAGTACTTTGCAGGGTCAACAGAGCTGTTTCTGCTATTGTCCTTTCCAGTGATGCCAGGTGATCCATCTGCTTTCATTTTTTTGAGACTTTGTAGTAATTGATACAATTGAATGGCTTGCTAGGCCATTTCAGAAGGGAGTTGAGAGTCATCCACATTGCCACATGTCTGGAGTCACACGTAGGCCAAACCAGGTGAGGATGGCAGATTTTCTTTCCTGAGGGATATTAGTGAACCAGATGGGTTTTTCTGACAATTTGACAATGATCTCGTGATCATCAGTAGATTCTTAATTCCAGATTTTTTTTATTGAATTCAAATTCCACCATCTGCTGTGGCGGGATTTGAACCTGGGTCCCCAGGACATTAGCTGAGTTTTTGGATTAATAGTCTAGCAATAATACCATTTGGCTATTGCCTTCCCTTAATGGTCTTACAGTCCAAGGTGCAGAAATTTGTGTTGGACGATGATGGAGAAGGTTGTTATTAGATCAGTCGCCCTTACACATAGCACCTGAAATTCAGTTTCATTGTAGTCAATAAACTTAAACGTCAGATTTTTGAGATGGAATTCTGTCCTCAAGTGTGTGAGTGAGGGACGTGAGAAAAGAATCAGGAATAGTTATGAATCCCTTCAAAATCTACAGTCACAAACCTAAAGTTATGACTGCAACGTGTGATGAAGGTGTGTTTGCTTGGGCAAGATAGCAATTAGAGCCAATAAAGTGTTACAGCTTTCAGGATTGCAGATCATAAAATTGGAAATAAACATTTTCTGATCTGTTTAAATATCCAGTTATTGTAATTGCTCATAATTGGACATTGTAGTTTATTGTGACATCGTGCTAGAGCATTCTAAACCTGCATATTTTCCAATCAATCTGTTCAGAGATGTTATGAAGTGCCTCTGAAGCAGGTGGGACTTGATTGCAGGCCTCCTGTCTCTGAGCTAGGGACACTACCACTGTGCCACAAGACCCTTGCATGTTGTGTCCTCATTGCATAGCACACCATGAAGACAAAGGTACTGGAATTTGAATTTGGTCAATTATAAGGGGAAATAGATATATTTGGCTTATTGGAGGCTCAATTAGAGACCAAGCAACATCAGAGACAATTTTGTATAATAGAACATCATCTGCTAGTAAGGGGAGATTTCATGGTCACCTAAAGATACTGAATGTGGATTTGGAATTATTCAAAATCTGGAGGTGGAGATATAAATTTTGACTTGCTTGAATTACTCAGAAAAGAGGCAACAAAAATTAATAGGACAATACTCTAGCTAGGCGACCAAAGTTAAAGACAAACAAGCAGGTTTTGAGGAGCCTTTTCAAGGAGAGAGACAATGAGGCAGTAAGGTAGAGAGGGTATTCTAGATGTTGGTGTGTTCGCCATGCTGGGAGATTTGATAGCAGATATTTCATCCCCTTACTACGTCACATCCTCAGTGCTGTGGAACCTCCTGTGAAGCGCTGTTGTCCTGTGCCGGGTCGAATTTATATGGTCTGGTTTTTGTTGCTTCCGGTAGGTGCCGGTTCCGGCTGTGCATTGTAATGGTCAGTATACTGGCTATAATTCGATATGATTGTTGATGGAGTCCATGGATGAATGCCAAGCTTCCAAGAATTCCCTAGCTGTCCTCTGTTTGGCTTGTCCAATGATAGTAGTGTTGTCCCAGTTGAAAGTGTGTTTTTTCTCGTCTGTGTGTATTGAAACCAAAGATATTTGGTCGTGTCGATTAGTTGCTAGCTGGTGTTCGTGGATGTGGGTTGCTAGTTGTCTGCCTGTTTGTCCCAAATAGTGTTTTGTGCAGTCTCCGCATGATATCTTGTAAACCACATTCATCCTGTCCAGGGTATCTATTGGGTCTTGAACCCTGGTCAGTTGCCGTCTTAGTGTGGCTGCTGGTTTGTGCGCTGTCATGATTCCTAGCGGTCTTAGTCTGGCCGTCAGTTCTGAGGTGATTTTTTTATATATGGTATGGTGGTTATTGTTTCGGGTTTAGTTGTGTCCTGGTTGTGTTGTCTGTTGGCTAGGCATCTGTGGATGAAGCTGTGGGCGTATCCATTCCTGATAAAGACCTTGTAGAGTTGCTCTATTTCTTCCTTCTGCAGATCGGGTGTGCTGCAGTGTGTAGCAGCCCTTTTGAACAGGGTCCTAATACAGCTCCTGTTGTGTGAGTTGGGGTGGTTGCTGTGACAGTTTAAGATCTGGTCAGTATGTGTGGATTTCCTGTATACTTTTTGTAGTGAAGTTACCTTTCTCTTTTCTTTCCACCATCTTGTCCAGGAATGGGAGTTTGTTGTTATTTTCCTCCTCTCTTGTAAATTTGATCCCTGTGAGTACGGTGTTGATGAGCCGGTGGGTGTTCTCAATTTCTGTTCTTTTCATAATTACGAAAGTGTTGTCCATGTATCTGATCCAGAGCTTGGGTTGGATCTGTGTGAGGGCTGTTTGTTCCAGTCTTTACATGACTGCCTCAGCTACCAGTCTGGAGATGGGTGAGCCCATGGGAGTCCCGCTGATCTGCTCATATATCTTTCCGTTGAATGTAAAGCATGTTATTAAGCATAAGTCCAGTAGTTTGAGTAGTAGTGTTTGTTGATCTATTCCTCGTCCAGTCGTCTGTTCTGTTCGTCAGGTAGGTTGGATATGGTTTCTTTGGCTAGGTTTCTGTCGATTTATGTAAACAATGCTGTTACATTGAACAAGATCATCACTTCTTCTTTGTCTATTTTAGTGTTCTTGATGTTGTCCAGGAATTCTTGTGTTGATTGTATGGAGTGTTTTGAACTACTGATTAGAACACCCACCGACTCATCAACACCATACACGGGGATCAAATTTACAAGAAAGGAGGAAAACAAGAACAAACTCCCATTCCTGGACATGATGGTAGAAAGAAAAGAGAACGGTGACTTCACTACAAAAGTATACAGGAAATCCACACATACTGACCAGGTCTTAAACTATCACAGCAACCACCCCAACTCACATAAGAGGAGCTGTGTTAGGACCCTGTTCAAAAGGGCCGCTACACACTGCAGCGCACCCAATCTGCATAAGGAAGAAGAAGAACACCTCTACAAGGTCTTTACCAGGAATGGATACCCCCGCAACTTTATCCGCAGATGCCTAGCCAACAAACACAACCAGGATACACCAAAACCCGAAACAATAACCACCGTACCATATATAAAAAACACCTCAAAACTGACAGCCAGACTATGACACGACCAGATGTCCTTGGTTTCAGTACTCACAGACGAGAAAAACCACACTTTCAACTGGGACAACACTACTATCATTGGAGAAGCCAATAGAGGACAGCAAGGGAATTCTTGGAGGCTTGGCATTCATCTGCGGACTCCAACAACAAACGAATTGAATTAGACCCGATATACCAACCATTATAACGCACAGCTGGAACCGGCACCTACCAGAAGCAGCAAAAACCAGACCATATAAATTCGAACTGGCATGAGACAACAGCACTTCATAGGAGGTTCCACAGCACTGAGGATGTGACCTAGTAAGGGGACGAAACATCTGCTATCAAACCTCCTAGCTTGGCGAACACACCAACATCTACAACTAACACCCGAGCTACAAATTTTCACTCAAACCCTGAAGAGGGTATTCTGTTTAGACAACAACCTGGATTTGTATAGTGCCTTTACAATTGGAAAACATTCCTAAGCAAGTCAAAGAATTAACTATTATGAGATGTGAGGAAAATTTGGCCAGATAGGACAATTTCTGTAAAGGGGATAAACTTATACAGTAATCACAAGAATGATTTCTGACATTGTCTCAAATATAAACTAGAGATGTTACATTAGATCTGACGTCAATAATGATGAGATAATGAACAGCTTGATGACTGACTTGCATTTTAGCTTCAGTCAAGGGCTCTATCTGTGTTTTGTATTGCTTATTTTGTTTGGCATTAACTCAGTGAAAATGTTATAAATAACATATTTATAGACACCATTGAGCAGAAAAGGATTTTACAAAAAGGTGCAGAAGGATTACAGCAATTGAACAGATTCAAAAGAATAAATGGCTTACTCCTGTTCCTTTGTTGTTAGGGATAAATAAATGACATATTAATTTTTTTATCAGTAAATGTGAGATGCACGAATAACAAAATACCCAACAATGAATAGGCTGTTCGGTATGACAGAGCAATTAGGAAATGCTTAAAGTACGACAGTTTATCAGATTTTGAACTATCGTATTGTATGTCAACAATTGCCATTTTAAATAGACTACAGAGGCAGAATTACATTGTATCTGTCCAAGATACTAGGATTCTGTAAAATGTACTGAGATGGAATTGCAGCATGATGTTCTCTTTTATAGTCTACATTTACAAAAAAATTGGTAGCATTATGAGCAAATTAAAATGGCAATAAGTAAAAATTCAGATCTTAGGATAATGACTTGGAAAGAAGGGAAGCAATGTTAACAATTTTTCTTATGGTAGAAAAGACTGAAATGACACAAGTAGTCAACAGTTTTGAAAAAAAAATCATAAAATGCGTGTCATGGCAACATAGAGGGAATTTAAGGTATCGCAGCATGTGAATAGTGAAAGCTGATTTGGAAAAGGGATTTGTGCCTAACTTGAAAGGAGATTGTGGGAATTATGATATTTAGTTTATTTTTTTCTTCACAGTAGAATATTTAATTTATGGATTTGACTTTCATCAAGTTATGGTATGCCCATTCTGTGAGCAGTATGTCACTCTTCTGCAACTAATGTTTTATCCTTAAGATACAGCTAGGATGGCATACCAGGAGCAGTACAATGTGGTGTCAACCTGGTGAAGGACAGTATTACTTGCATGCCATGTGTACGATGGACAGAGCTGAACAATACACAAGCAACAGATCAGATCAGTTTGGCAGTCCTGCCACACCCAAGTCATTGAATAGCTCATTAAACAACAATGGTACAACTTTGTACAGAGTATCCTAACTAATATAATTTACCTAAAATAAAAAAAGTTTTTTTTTTACAAAAAGGCAAGTGAAGGGATATGGTCTCCATTCCTGGGCTAGCCTTGTAGCTCTTGAGAAGGTAGTAGTGAGCTTCTTCCATGAACTACTCAAACCATTTGGTATGGTAGATCCACAATGCTGTTAGGGAGAGAGTTCCAGCATTTTGACCCAGAGACATTGAAGGAATGGTCATTAAATTTCTGAGACAGTTTGGTGAGTGATTTGGAGGGGAAATTGCAGATGGTGGTGTTCTTACGTATTTGCTGCTGTTGACCTTCGAGGTGGTACATGGTCATGGGTTTGGAAGATGTTGCCGAAGGAGCCTTGGTTACTTGTTAATCCATTCCCCCCATCTCACCCCTCATATTTGCCAGCAATGCGCACTGGGGTACAGAAAGGAAGTGTGTTCCTATGTCACTAATTACAGACAGTGCAGAAATTTGATTACGTAGGGACTGAAATTTGAAGACTTCATAAACCCAGAACCACAATGATCCCAGTTTCAAAATTTATGGTTTAGATCATTTTTTTAACTTCTCTTGACAATCAAAAATTAGCTGCCTAACTTCACTCCCTCTAATGCAACTATCAGTAGATAAATCATTTTAAAACTGTATGCCAACGGTAATCTACCTTACACACCTGTGGTGAGCTGACAATCCAATAATCATGTAGGGAAATAAAGTACAGTCAAATCTCACAAATAACCAGCTGTATCATTTTTGGGTTGAGAAAAGGCTTATTCATCAGCATTACTCTCTACTCTCCTTTAAATTTTACCTTGGGATGTTTCATGTTCTTTGGAGCAGGCAGCTTAGGATGGTTTTATCTGAAGTACTGTGGCTGGATTATCACTCTGAATTATATTGGAGGCAAGTAACATAACATACTGGAAATTATAGTGGGACAGTCAGCATCCATGCCTCCCACAGCAGCCCCCCTTGCACCATTGTATAATAGTGCTGTCCCCTCCACACTTCACGTCAGCTCTGAAGAAGAGTCCATTAGACGTCACTAACTCTGCCCCCACACCCAGCTCTACACCCAGTCCCAGCCCCAAGCCCTGCCAGGTATTCACCATCTGCCCTGACCTCCCCCTCACTGAGGACGAATGGTCAGTCCTCAGCAAAGGACTCACCTTCATTCCCCTGTGCCCACACATCAATGAATTCCATTCACACTTGGATGTCGAACAGTTTTTCCGCCTCCACGCCTATTTCTTTAACCGCGAGTCTAACCCACCCTCTACAACCTTCCAACATACCTTATCCTCCTGGACACCACCCCAAGGCCTCCTACTCTCCCTCGACCTCTTCATCTCCAACTGCCGCTGCGACATTGATTGCCTCAACCTCTCCCCGACGGAACATGCAGCCCTCCGCTCCAGCCTTAACCTCACCATCAAACCAGCAGATAAGGGAGGTGCGGTAGTGGTATGGCGCACTGACTTTTACATCACCGAGGCCAGGAACCACCTCTCTGACACCTCCTCCTATTGCCCCCTTGATCATGACCCTACCCCTGACCACCAAAACATACAAATCTACTCTAAAATCCTAGACACCAAACCATCATCTCTCAAACCATTAATAACCTCACCACCTCAGGTGACCTCCCTCCCACCCACAGCCTCCAATCTCATTGTTCCCCAACCTTGCACCACCCGTTTCTATCTCCTTCCCAAAATCGACAAACCTGACTGTCCTGGCCGACCCATTGCCTCTGCCTGCTCTTGCCCCACTGAACTTATCTCTGCTTACCTTGACTCTGTTTTCTCCCCCACGGTCCAGGAACTCCTCACCTAAGTCCAGGGCAACACCCAGTGCCCTACACCTCCTCCAAGACTTCCAATTCCCTGGCCCCCAACACCTCATCTTCACGATGGACATCCAATCCCTGTACACTTGTATCCCCAACGTGGATGGCCTAAAAGCTGTCGGCCTCTTCCTCTCCTGCAGGCCCAAAGACTCCCCCTCCTCGTTTTTCAAGGACTGCACCTTCCCCCCCACCTCAGTGGTCGAGAACACCCTCGACTGTGTCTCCTGCATTTCCCGCAACTCATCCCTCACACCCCCTCCCTGCAATAAAAACCAAAACAGAATCCCCCTCATCCTCACGTACCACCCCACCAACCTCCGGATTGAACGCATCATCCTCCGACACTTCCGCCATCTGCAATCCGACCCCACCACCAAACACATTTTTCCCTCCTCACCCTTATCTGCTTTCCGGAGGGACCACTTTCTCTGTGACTCCCTTGTCTGCTCCACACTCCCCTCCAGCCCCACCTCACCCGGCACTTTTCCCTGCAACTGCAGAAAGTGCTACACATGCCCCTACACCTCCCCGCTCACCCCCATCCCAGGCCCCAAGAAGACTTTCCACATCAAGCAGATGTTCACCTGCACATCTGCTAATGTGGTATACTGCATCCGCTGTTCCCGTTGTGGCCTCCTCTACATCGGGGAAACCAAGCGGAGGCTCGGGGACCGCTTTGCAGAACACCTATGCTGGGTTCGCACTAAACAACTGCACCTCCCAGTCGCGAACCATTTCTGCTCCCCCTCCCATTCCGCAGACGACATGTCCATCCTGGGCCTCCTGCAGTGCCACAAGGATGCTACCCGAAGGTTGCAAGAACAGCATCTCATATTCTGCTTGGGAACCCTGCAGCCCAATGGTATCAATGCGGACTTCACAAGCTTCAAAATCTCCCCTCCCCCTACCGCATCCCAAAACCAGCCCAGCTCGACCCCGCCTCCCTAACCTGTCCTTCCTCCCACCTCAAGCTGCATCCCCATCTCCTACCTACTAACCTCATCCCGCCCCCCTTGACCTGTCTGTCTTCCCTGCACTGACCTATCTCCTCCTTACTTCCCCACGTACACTCACCTTTACTGGCTCCATCCCCGCCTCTTTGACCTGTCTGTCTCCTCTCCACCTATCTTCTCCTCTATCCATCTTCCATCCGCCTCCCCCTCTCTCCCTATTTATTTCAGAACCCCCTCCCCCATTTCTGAAGAAGGGTCTTGGCCCGAAACGTCAGCCTTCCTGCTCCTGTGATGCTGCTTGGCCTGCTGTGTTCATCCAGCTCTACACCTTACTATATCTAGGAATTAGGCGTTTTATTTTCCATTTGATCTGTGGTAGGCGCTGTTTCTTACTTTAAATCGAGGTCATCCTGTGGAGACATGGAAGAGAGGTGATTGTGGAAAGAAATGAGTGAAGGACACTATCCAGACTCTTCTAAGTCGATGTGATAGTTTCATGGCATTCAAGGGCAAAACCGCTGGCACTAAGGTATGGGCATTGGGAGATGGTCGGAGATTAACAGTTCATTGTGAAAGGTTGAGGATGAATTGGTGAAACACAATCCTCTCTCTCAGAAGCGGAAGTAAGCTTCCATTTCCCTCGTCCGAACGACACAGCTGGACAAATAAATAAACTGCCCTCTTTCCTCAGCGCATCAAAGAGATGTTGTCTTGGATTTTGTCATTCTTTAAATAATTGTAATTAAATGCAAATACAAACAATATTATTTTTAAATGCATGAAAATGCCATTGTTTTCAACATCGGCCGTAATGACAGATAATGGAATATACGCATTACGTTAATGCAGGATTTTGCAACTGGTGTTCACCTCTTAATTATAAATTACTTAGCGAAATCCATTTTGTACTTACTCACCAGCACATTGTTTAAATATTCAAGACTAAGCTTGCAAAACCGATTTATTTTTAACTTAAAATATAGATACTACCTGGGGATGAGCTGTAGGCTTGTATCTGAGGAAGAATGGGAAATTGCGATGCTCTAATTTTGTTGTTTTAGTAATGACAATTACGAACAATGTTATTACTCTTTATGGCATTTCCAGGAACCTAAACCTTTTTCAGCTGATGGCAGGAACTGATTGTATTTGTCAGGGCTGGAGTTGCAACAATACAGGATTTTTAATACTGGCTTTTTACCTTGTTCTAAAAGAAACAGCGTGGAATTCAAGTGGAAAGGGGTTGGGGGAAGCCACTGATCTTCTATCTCTTCTAACTCGAATGGCCTGTTCCTGTGCTGTAAATTGTAAAACTTTTGTAGACTGCGAGTGAACTGAAATGATAGTGTCACCCTGAGTCTTTCCTCTTTTCTACAGGGATGATGTTCACACAAAGGACCGTAGTTTGGAATTCATGGGACAGTGGATTCAAAAAGACTTTTCCTGAGTCCTCAGTACTTTGTTCTAATGTTCAGCAGCGTTTTACCATGCATGTAAAATAGTTTAGTCATGTATCTGTCAATCCATTTAAACCCAGATTGTTCATTGTTCATGAACACATTGTTCACCTGCAAAGGGGAGCTTTGTAACTTTAGGTTACAAAAGAAAATGAACTGCGTCAGTGAGATAAAGCTCTTCCAACATTGGCTACTAACACGTCCAATTATCTACCAAATTGTAGAGTAACGTTTTCTGAGAGCATTTCCTGATATAATTTTTTCTGTTCTTTCATGGGATGTGACCATAGACCATAAGATGAAGTAGCAGAAGTTGGCTATTCAGCCCATCAAATCTGCTTCATCATTCTGTGAGATCAAGGCTGATCTGATAATTTAAATTCTACTTTCCTGCCTTTTCCCCATAATTCTTGATACCCTTACTGATTTTAAAAAACAAAATCGCTCATAGGATGTGGGCATCGCTGGCAGGCCAGCATTTATTGCCAGTCCCCAGTTGCCCTTGAGAATGTGGTGGCAAGCTACCTTCTTGTATCACTGCAGTCCATGTGCTTTATTTAGATCCACAATGCCCTTTGGGAGGGAGTTTCAGGAGTTTAACCTCGCAACAGTGCAGGAACAGTGATATATTTCAAGTCAGGATGGTGAGTGACTCGGAGGGGAACTTTCAGTTGAATTGTTCCCATGGATTTGCTGCCCTTGTCCTTCTAGGTGGAAGTGGTCGTAGTTCTGGAAGGTGCTGTCTAAGAATTCATGGTGATTTCTGCAGTGCATTTTGTAGGTAGTACAAACTGCTGCTACTGAGCGTTGGTGGTGGAGGCAGTGGATGCTTGTGAATGTTGTGCCAATCAAGCGGCTGCTTTGTTCTGGACGGTGTCAAGCTTCTTGAGTGTTGTTGAAGCTGCACCCCTCCAGGCAAATGGATTGCACTGCTGAGTTGGGCCTTGTAGAAGATTCACAGGGGAGTCAGGAGTTGAGTTACTCTCCACAGTATTCCTAGCTTCTAAAAGCCATTCTATTTATATGGCAAGTGCAGTTAAGTTTCTGGTTAATGGTAACCCCCAGGATGTGGATAGTGGAGGATTCAATTATGTTAACACCACTGAATGTCAAAGGGACGGTGGTTAGATTGTCTCTTATTGGTGATGGTCATAGCCTGGCATTTGTGTGGCATGAACAGTGCTTGCCACTTGTCAGCCTAAGCCTGGATATTATCCAGATATTCTCACATTTGAACATAGACTGCGTCAGTGTCTGAGGAGCCGCAAATGGTGCTGAACATTGTGCAATCATTGGTGAATATCCTCTTCTGACCTTATGATGGAGGGAACATCTTGATGAAGCAGCTGAAGTTGGTTGGTCTGAGGAACTCCTGCAGAGATGTCCTGGTGTTGAGATGACTGACCTCCAACAATCATAAACATCTTCTTATGTCCCAGGTATGGTTCCAACCAGCAGAGAGTTCTCTCACTGAATCTAGTTTTTCTAGGGCTCTTTGATCGCACACTCGGTCAAATGTGGCCTTGACATCAAGGGCTGTCACTCTCACCCCATGTCAGGAACTCAATGTTTTTGTCCATGTTTGAAGCAAGACTGAAATGAGGTAATGAGCTGAGTGGCCCTAGTGGAACCCAAACTAGGCATCACTGAGCAGGTTATTGCTGAGCAGGTAACATTGTTGATGACACCTTCTGTCACTTTTTATTGATGATCGAGAGTAGACCGGTGGGCAGTAATTGACCGGGTTGGATTTGCTCTGTTATTTGTGTAATGGTCATATCTGGACAACTTTACGCATTATTGGGTAGATGCCAGTGTTGTAACTGTACTGGAAGAGCTTGGCAAGGGGAGCAGCGAGTTCTGGAACACAAATCTTCAGTACCAATGCTGGAATGTTGTCGGGATCCACAGCCTTTGAATTATCCAGTGCCTCCAATTATTTCTTGATGTCATGTGGAGGAATTGAATTGGCTGAAGTGATACCTGTGGTGCTGGAGCCCACTGGAGGAGGATGAGATGGATCATCCACTCAGCACTTCTGGCTGAAGATTACTGCAAATGCTTCAGCTTTAAAAACCTGTAAGAACTGCAGATGCTGGAGTCAGAGATAACACAGTGTGGATAACACAGCAGGCCAGGCAGCATCAGAGGAGCAGGAAAGTTGACCTTTGGGGTCAGGACCCTTCTTCAGAAATGGGGAGGGGGAAGGGAGCTCAGAAATACATGGAGAGGAGGGGTGGGGCTGGGGAGGGTATGTGGGATGGTGGTAGATGAGTGCAGGTAGGGAGTGGTGGGGATTGGTCAGTAAGGTGGGAGGAGTGGATAGGTGGGAGAGAAGATGGACAGATTGCATCAAGTCAAGGAGGCGGGGATGAGAGAGGGAGGGTTGGTCATGGGATTAGGCTGGGGATAGAGAGATTTTGAAACTGGTAAAATCCACATTTAGGTCATTGGGCTGTAGGCTCCTGAGGTGGAATATGAGGTGCTGCTCCTCCAGTTTCCGGGTGGTATTATTGTGACACTGGAGGAGGCCCAGGATGGACATGTCACCCAGGGAGTGGGAGGGGGAGTTGAAATGATTTGCAACCGGAAGGTGGTGTTGTTTGGCGCAAAGAGCGTGCAGGCCCTCTACAAAACCGCCTCCGAACCTCCGCTTGGTCTCACCGATGTACAGGAGGCCACATCAGGAGCAGCGGATGCAGTAGACCACGTTTGACAACAACACCACCTTCTGGTCGTGAACCATTTCAGCTCCCTCTCCCACTGACACTCCCTGGGTGACATGTCCATCCTGAGCCTCCTCCAGTGTCACAATGATGCTACCTGCAAACTGGTGGAGCAGCACCTCATATTCCGCCTCAGGAGCCTAGAGCCCAATGGCCTAAACATGGAATTCACCAGTTTCAAAATCTCCCCACCCCCAGCCTCATCCCATGTCCAAGCCTCCCTCTCATCCCCGCCTCCTTGACCTGACACAACCTGTCCATCCGCTGTCCCACCTATTTGCCCCTCCCATCTTACTGACCAATCCCCACCACTCCCTACCTGCACTCACCTATCACCATCCCATTTACTTTCACCAGCCCCACCCCTCCTCTCTATTTATTTCTGAGCTCCCTTGCCCCTCACCATTTCTGAAGAAGGGTCCCGACCCCAAATGTCAACTTTCCTGCTCCTCTGATGCTGCCTGGCCTGCTGTGTTATCCACACTGTGTTATCTCTGACTCCAGCATCTGCAGTTCTTACTATCTGGATTTTTGTGCAGTTCGGTTCTCCAGAGTTCTGCTGTTCAAAAATCCTGAAGTTGAATTCTTTAGTATTTTCTGTCTTGTTAAGCTTGTGGTGTGATATTACTTATAACACTTCTGAGGTCACCAAGTGTGTGACTTGCTTTCTTATTAGGAATGAATGCCAGCTGCTCTCAACCTAATTTCTCTGTTCCCTGTCTACATTCAGTGTTAGCTGTCTTGTCAAAACACAGCCTGTCTTGCCATTTAACTCCTTAAATTCTCCCGCAGGCAATCTTAATTTCCCGTTTGTCACACGGCAGCTAGTCATCAAGCAGATGTTACCTCCTCTCTCCCAGGAAACAGTTTGTCTATGCTGCATCAACATTTTTCCTCAGGGATGGTTAATTGGATTGTTGCTTTTAATTCCTTTTTAACAGCTTGCCTTTGTCTCTTTTTATCTCAGGAAACAGTTTATTCCAGAAAGAGTTAATGCAGATTCCTTCATTGCGTGAACAGTTATTAAAGTTCTGAAGTTTTCAGTGTCACAAATCGAATTGCTATGGGTCTGGAATCACATGCAGGGCAAACAGAGTAAGGATGGTAGATTGTTTTCCCTCAAGGACTCCAGTAAAGCAGATCAGTTTTGCTACAGTCAGTGATAACTGATGATAATAAATTATGAATAATCTAGAAATTCCAAATCTTTTTGCTTGGCATTAATGTTTTCACAGAATGTTTTCATTCTGATATCGCAGAATATAACCATAGATATTGGATACAGAGACCATCTGACCCCAGTTCTAGCTGTTTATCTGAAGCTGACTACTGTGAGCTCTTTCCAATTTGTCCCTGTTTTAATTTTTGAAGAACAAATAGTTAGGGAAGGAATATTTCCCCTGCCTTTACACAACACCGCAATACTCTGTCACTGCACATAGACACTTCTTCCTGACTGTTTTGAATATACTAACAATTTCTGTGATCAAGTTCTACGTGGATTGATAATTCTGTGGTACCTTACACATATGGGTATTACTCATTTAACATCAATAGGCTAGTCCACCAGAATTCATCACACAAGTCCAGTTCTCCTTTCATTCATTTTACATACATGCAGATTTTGCAGCTGAGGTAGCGCTTTAGAGGGGTCATGAGAGCTAGAACCATGAATAATTTTTATCCTCCCAGGACCACTGATGCCAGTTCTAGCAATCCTGTTCAGATTGTAGGTGAGGTAACAGCAACTCATATTCCGCTTGGGAACCCTGCAGCCCAATGGTATCAATGTGGACTTCACAAGCTTCAAAATCTCCCCTCCCCCTACCGCATCCCAAAACCAGCCCAGCTCGTCCCCGCCTCCCTAACCTGTTCTTCCTCCCACCTCAAGCCCACCCCCATCTCCTACCTACTAACCTCATCCCGCCCCCTTGACCTGTCTGTCCTCCCTGGACTGACCTATCTCCTCCCTACCTCCCCACCTACACTCACCTTTACTGGCTCCATCCCCGCCTCTTTGACCTGTCTGTCTCCTCTCCACCTATCTTCTCCTCTATCCATCGTCTATCCGCCTCGCCCTCTCTCCCTATTTATTTCAGAACCCCCTTCCCCTCCCCCATTTCTGAAGAAGGGTCTAGGCCCGAAACGTCAGCCTTCCTGCTCCTTTGATGCTGCTAGGCCTGCTGTGTTCATCCAGCTTTACACCTTGTTATCTCAGATTGTAGGTGAGATGTCTTAACTCATCAGAGCCCAGGATTAGAATCTGGGAGCTTCTTGCTCATGTGGTTCAATATCACAGTACGTAATATTGCTACCAAATAAAACAGAACTATTATTGTCATTTTTTGATACAAATGTCAGGATAATATCTTTGAATTTGCTTCAAAGCCAAACAAGCTGCATTTTTAATTTTAATTTAAGATATACCTGGTAAAATTATTTTTATTAAAAGAGAGAATGAATCCTTCTATTTTATTTCAATTAGATCAAATTACTACTGATGGATTTGTGAAAATCACTACACGCTCCCATGCCTCTGAAATGATGATGCACAAGCATGTAACAGTGACTGTGAAATTACTTTTTTTTGATTTCCCCTTTAACCTCCACAAGAGGCACTTTGCTGCAGTGGATGTTCAAGATTACCATGGCTACAGTTTTAAAAAAGAAGTGGAAAATAGCTACAGACCTGGTGAGATCAATAAAATGGTTAACATGAGCTCTCTTCTAACCACCACATATGTAAATTAGGTACGTGACACTTCATTACATATTGCATTTACTAAAGACTACATAACAATAAACATTTCAAAGCAATCATTTAATTCACTAATGCACCATCATCTATATGATTCTATTCTTCCATGGAGCTGGTTAATAAAAACAAAGTAAACATTACAATGAATTACTTTTCAAAGGAAAATCACTGGAGAGACAGTATTGCAGTTGACTTGCTCTGTCATTCTGAAAAACTAACACTTCATGTGTGAGTAAAATCAAAATAGTTTGGGGCAACAGAAGTTTTTTTCAATAGCAACAAGACTAAAATAAAAGGATGCTTTAAGAAGGTTGAAATTTAAATTTTTAATTCTGTGGAAATAATTGTATACATTTGTTGCCAAAGAATTTTACAGAAGTGTCCATTAGCTGTGAATGTGCACATATGTGCTGTACCATGTTTTTACTTGCATAGTTTTCCACCCTGCTATCCTAAATGCTGTAGCTCATGCCGTGGTATAGTTCCAAAGACACTGGCAGCTGCCTGCTAACTTGCCTGAATACCTATTTGCAGTGAATAGTAGCAGGCCATTTTGATTGTCCCAGCTTTAGAGTTCAATTTAATCTCTACACCATTTCTAATGAGGAAAGTGGTAATTGGACAGTGAGCTAGGGCCAGTGTCATTAAATTTTAGAACAAAACAATTCAAAAGGAGACTATTCGGCCCACCATGACTGAACGACCTCTTTCAAAGAACAATCCATTTTGTTCCACTCACCTGCTCTTTCCCCATAAACCTGCAAGTTTCTTTTTCCAGTATTTATCCAATTCCTTTTTGAAGGCTACTAGTGCCATTGCATCCACCACCCTTTTAACAGTGCCTTATTTTATCTTTATTCCTCAAGGCCATTCTCTCTAACACTGTAATGTTTTCCTCTTTAAAGTCTTTGCCACTCCCTGCCTTCTACACTTTATTTTCCCTATCTTTCCTGAACACCATCTGCCTAGGAATATTACATATCTCGTTCTCCTTTTTTTGGATTAGGTCTCTGTATTCGCCACTATATTCCCTTTTGACTATTTTCAGCTAATCAACCTTATTAACCTTGCTTTGTGCATTTATACACATACAATCTAAACTTAATTTAGAAAATACAGTGGTCTCTGATCACAACTTAGAAAGCGCAGTGGTTTATGATCACATCTGATGCTTCATCATTTCTAACTCTGTCTCAGTTCTCTATTCACCTTTTTGCCATTTTTTCAGTACTATATCTAGATGCCTAACCATCTGCCAAATTAGTTTAAACAATCCTCTAGCACTGACTAAGTTTCCAGTTAGGATCTGGCCCTAACTGTGTTAAAGTGTCAGCCCATGTTGAACATGCTACCACAGAACTGGCCCCAGAATTGCAGAATTCAAAACCTTTCCTCCTCTACTATGTCAAAAATGACTCAGTAATGATCTGAATCCTGTTTTTACTCACTAAAGCACAGCACTAGGAGCAAACCATAGTTAACTACCTTCCCCCACATGACTACCAAGTCCCTAGTTAGTATTGTGTCCTTACAGAGAAAAAGAGAAAGATTTACACTGTGCAGAAGACCATTGTGCTTCTTGAAAGAGAGCTATCCTGTTTAATAACATTTTCCAACTCAGTCTGTAGCCGTGTAGGTTATGGCACCTCAAGTGATTATCTAAGTTTTAAATATGACAAGGGTTTCTGCTGCTACCAGTAATTTTAGTTAGTTCCAGATACCTGGGTGAAAGAACTTCCCTCTAATTCTTCTACTAATTGCTTCAAATCTTTGTCAGCTGGTTATAAGCTCTTGCTAAAGCAAATAGATTCTTTTTATACACACTATCTGGCCCATTTCATTTTATCTATGGAAACTAAACCTTCCGTCAACTTCTCTAATTCAAATAAAACAAAGCCAACCTATCCAATTTATCCTAAAATTCTCCCTTCCAGGCACAATCCTTATAAATGTATTCCCTCTTCTATGATCAAATCCTTTGTGTAACATGGTGACTAGAACTGTATGCTGTACTTACTGTAGCTGTAATGTAACGAGTGTTTCATATAGTTCCAGCATAACCTGCCTTGCATTTTGCTGTACGCATCTGGACCACTTTTCTTGTCTGTAGCCCAGTCTAACTGTAGTGACAAGAATGCAGAATTTAAACTGACACTTGTGTTCAGCATTGAGGGAATGCTGCATTGTTGGAGTTACTGCCTCTTGGATGGGACATCAGATCCAAATAGGTACCATTATAATATTTAAAGAAGAATGGATAAGTTCTCCTCCAGTGCCCTGGCTAATATTTTTTCAATTAACCAATGCCACAAAAAAAGGGAATAGACTATTTATGTCTTTCTCCAACTTGAAAAGTGATCTAATTATATAGTAGAAAAAGTGAAGAGTGTACTCAGAAAAGTACATGTGAACCAATCTGTGTTAACTCAACAATATTGCAATTTCACTGCCTTTCCTGGAGGCTTTTCCCTGCCAGTTTGATGCTCTGTGACTACAAAGCTCTCATTTCATTAAGGAAACTTCAGGCCAATCCACATCCAACAATCTCCTCCAAAAACTCTTTGCTCATGTTTTTGACAGTGGTACCAAATTCTACTGAAGAGATGCTCCGCAGCATTCAACAGCATTCTAAACAAAATGACCTACAACATTATAAGAGAAATGTCAATTTGTTCGATCTAACCATTTTAGTGACAATTGTTTGGAAAAACAAAGCAGAGGATCGAGATCCTCAGCATCATCAAAAGCCGATGATTGCATCATTTTCAGCACAATTTGCTACTCTTCAGGTACTGAAACTGTCTATGTTCATATACAGCAGGATCTGTTCACGGCATTTGCAATACATGATTGCCAGATAATTACTCACTCCAAAAACAGAGAATTCAACTATTACCCTTTGACATTCAATGTCATTACGTTCCGAATTCCTCACCATCAACATTTTGGGGTTTCCAATGACCAGTTGCTCAACTGGAGCAGACAAATAAATGTTGTGGTGTTAGGGACCAGACTAAATCCTCTCAAAATATATTAAGCAAATAGTTTAGACCCTAGCCTTTTTTGACATTAAAGGTATGTATAAGGTGTTGCATTTCAGATGCAATTTGATTGGTCAAACTAGACTTTAAGCAAAACACACTTTATTTTTACACTACAGCTAAAATACAGACAAAATAAAAATAAAAGAATTGGCTTGACTGTAACTCTATTTAAATGCTTAACAAAATAATATACATATTAACTACAACTACTTAACTGCTCCAATATAGTAACATTCCCTAAACACAAAGGCAAATTCAGTAAAATAGATTGTCTCACATGCAATCCTAGCATCAGGAAGAGAACTCCAGCTTTTAGCTGTAACAGGGAGAGGAATAATAGCTTCCACATCCAGCTTCAAGACCCAAGCAACTGCAGAAAACTAAAACTAAAAATCCTGGTTCTGTGGAAGCTTGACTCCACCCATTCAGGCTGCTTATATTGTTCCAACTTAAAAGAAAACCCAAGGCTTCACAAGCTGTTTATTTTATTGGCTTTGAGCAGATTGTTTGGTGTCTCTGTCTCAATCTTCATTAAAAAAGGACAAAATACGGCTTTTAAAGCCATAGTATTGTCACAGTGGCTATAAGACCAGGTCAGAGTCTGGGAGTGAGTAACTCACCTCTTGACTCCTCAAAGCCTGTCCACTATTAGGCACAAGAATGTGATGGAATACTGAATTGACTTGCCTGAATGAGTGGATCTGCAGCAACATTCAAAAGGGTCAACATAATTCAGGACAAAGCAGCCTACCTGATTAGAACCACATCTAACTCCTTCAAAGTTCACTGCCTCCACCACTGATGCAGTGGCAGCAGTGTGTACCATCTATAAGAGGCACTCCATCAACTCACTAATACTCTTTAGTCAACACTTTCCAAACCTGCAACATTTGTCATCAAGAATGACAAGGGCTGCAGGTACACACTGAGAACGTCACCACCTGCAAGTTCCCTACTAAGTCACACACCGTTCTGACTTGGAAATATATTGCTGTTCCTTTACTTGTCACTGAGTCAAAATCCTGGAATTCCCTTCCTAACAGCATTGTATGTATGTACTTGTACCATGTGGACTGTAGTAGTTCAAGAAGGCAGATCAGCATTACTTTCTTGAGGGCAACTAGGAATGAGCAATAAAGCACTCACATCCATTAAATGAATGAAAAAAAATTGTTCTTCCTTGAACCAAACCCTTTGTATGTTCCAAGTTTTGCTGAAATCTGTAAACTTTCGAGATATATTGTTCACAATAAACTAGTAAAAATATAGACAAATAGACAAACTTATCTTGGCTAAGTAAATAAAATCACATTTCTCAGTACAAGGATTGCTGAATAATGTGGTTTTATTAAGTATTTTTGATCTTTATCTATTTGCCAGAAGTGTAAGCATTTAAAAATAATGTACGAGTATGACCAATTTCTTTATGCTCTGTGTTCTGTCTCAAATCTGAAAGTTCAGTTGTGTTTCATAAGCTAAATTAATTGGGTGCACTGAAAATTAAGGGTTTTTTTTAATAGTTTGGGAAAAATTGTTAAACTAATTTAAGAGAACACTGATTTCTTTCTTAAAAGAATTGGTGACCCTAAAAAAACGAAGTGTTCTGAAAAGCCTCAATGCACCATAGGTATGAAGTATATGATTGTTTTGATCTCATTAACATTCAATCCCTCCCACTGCAATGGTCTTAGGTTATGGATGCTTTATATATGCACTTCATGTATCCACTTAAGTGGAATGCTTTAAAAAGGAGGAGGATTGAAAAGACTTTTAGGCCTACATTATGTCTAAAAGAACTCAAATTAATTCCTGGTTACCTGGGAAATGCAGCACATTTGCACAGAAGAAAATCTAAAAGAAATTGCAGATCTGGTTAAATGAGTTGAGAGAGATTAGCCAGAATAGAATTTTCTGCTTTACAGTAAAATATTGGTGAAATATTCACAATCAAGTGGATGGAACCTCAGTTTAATATCTCACCGAAAAGGCAGCAAATTTAATAATGCAACACAGTCACAATGTTGCAGTGAAAATATCAGCCAGGTTTTGGATAAAGGCTTAGAGTCTGAAATTCTCCAATGTAGGGGCATGAACATTATTGTTTCTTTGCTTTCAACTATATCCCATATATAAAATTTGGAGTCCCACAGAACAAATTTATTTTCAAGTTTCCATGCTTGTTTCTGAAGAAGCGTCACTGGATCAGAAACGTTACTCGGCTTCCTCTCCAAAGATGCTGCCTGACCTAAGTTTTTCCAGCAATTTATGATTTTGTTTCGTTGTTTGTTATTTACTATCTTGTTTTTTTTATCATTGTGTAAACAGTTGACTTTGTTTTTTGTTGAGTTGTGATTTTTTAATTGTTTAAGACATGGCCTCCTTTTCCTGGGATGCTTTGTAGAATCCCTACAGTGTGGAAGCAGGCCATTTGGCCCATCGAGTCCACACCAACCATCCGGAGCATCCCATCCAGATCCTATCCCTGCATTTCCCGCCCCAGACACCATGGGCAATTTAGCATGGCCAAACTACCTAACGTGCACATCTTTAGACTGTGGGAGGAAACCACAGCACCCGGAAGAAACCCACACAGACCCAGTGAGTATGTGCAAACTCCACACAGACAGTCACCCAAGGCCGGAATCGAACCTGGATTCCTGGTGTTGTGAGGCAACACCACTGTGTCATCGGCAATCCTTCTAACAAAACATGCTTCTGGCCCCACTAACCCTAACAGCGCATTTGTGTATGAGCGGAGGGGTTAGACAGGGTGTAGAGATTCTCTCTGTTTTCTTTGTCACATGTGTGGCCTGTTTATTTCACTGGGCAGTATATTCCAGATTGCTGCATGATGTGGCAGCTTAGAAGGAACATTGGTAGCAGGAGATATCTCAACAATACCTGCAGAACACTTAAACCTGTGCAGACTATTTCTCATATCAGATGCTGCGAACTGATTTGCTCCCCGAGATCCACCAATGCCACTTAGAAATGTTAGAGCACAATTCTTAGGCACCTCCTCCTGTTATTTCTTTCCAGACAGAAAATGCATAACTGTCCCTTGGTACCTCCATTAGCAGCACTGTTGAACTTTGGAATTCAGCATGTAGGTTAATTGCAGATGTTCCATAGTTATGGTACACTTATAAAGTCATAGTGTTGTACAGCACAGAAGCAGACCCTTCGGTCCAACTCATCCATGCCGACCAAATATCCTAAATTAATTTAGTCCCCTTTGCCAGCATTTGGCCCATATTCCTCTAAACCCTTCTTATTTATGTACCATCCAGATGCTTTTTAAATGTTATAATTTTACCAGCCTCCACCACTTCCTCCACCAGCTTATTCCATACACGTACCACCCTCTGCATGAAAAAGTTATCCCTTAGGTCCCTTTTGTGTCTTTCTCCTCTCACCTTAAACCTACACCCTTGAGTTTTGGATTTCCCTACCCTGGGAAAAAGACCTTGGTGATTCTCCCTATCCATGCCAGTCATGATTTTATAAACCTCTATAAGGTCACCCCTCAGCCACAAAACCTCTAGGGAAAATAGCCCCAGCCTATTCAGCCTTTCCCAATTGATCAAACCCTCCAATCTTGGCAACATCCTCGTAAATCTTTTCTGCACCCTTTCAAGTTTAACAACATCTTTCCCATAGCAGGGAGACCAGAGTGAATGCAGTATTCCAAAAGTGGCCTCACCAATGTCTGTAAAGCCGCTACCTGACTTCCCAACACCTATACTCAATGAAAGCAAGAACTGCAGATGCTGGAGTCAGAGTTGATACAGTGTGGAGCTGCAGGAACACAGCATGCCAGGCAGCATCAAAGGAACAGGAGAGTTGATGTTTCAGGCCTAGATCCTGATGAAGGCCAGTGCACCAAATGCCTTCTTCACTACCCTGTCTACCTGCGAGTTTACCTTGAAGGATTTATGAACCTTAACCCCAAGGTCTCTTTGTTTGGCAACACTCCCCAGGATCTACTGTTAAGTGTGTAAGTCTTGCCTTGATTTGCCTTACCAAAATGCAACCCCTCACATTTATCTAAATTAAACTCTATCTAACACTCCTTGGCCCATCTGATCAAGATCCTCTTATATTCTGAGATAACCTTCCTCACTGTCCACTACACCACCAATTTTGGTGTCATTTGAAAACGTGCTAACCATTTCTCCTATGTTCACTCCAAATCATTTATATAAATGACAAAAATCAGTGGACTTGTGAACAACATTTTCCCCACGTTTGCATGGGTTTCCTTCAGGTCGTCCAGTTTCTTCCCACAGTTCAAAGATGTGCAGGCTAGGTGGATTAGCCTGGGAAATGCAGGGTTACAGGGATAGGGTAGGGGGTTGGGTCTGGGTGGGATGTCCTTTGGAGAGTCAGTATGGACCCGACAGGCCAAATGGCCTGCTTCCACACTATCGTGATTCTACAATTCTATAACTGATGTATAGTAAGGTTAGGATAATTTTAAACAAGCTTACTGAGAATTGTCTTTATGTACCCTGCTCATCTCTACTTAATAAATCATAGAATGGTTACAGCACGGACGGCCTTACACCAGCTTTCTCAAACAGCAACTCAGCTCTCCTTGCCCACTCTTTTCCTTTAACCCTGCAATTACTTTCTCTTCAGGTAATTACCCAGTTCCATCTTGAAAATCATAATTGACTCCGCTTACATCAACTCTCAAGCAGTGTACTGTTATAAAGTGGAGGTTGACCCCCATCTGAGAACTAAAACCAAAACACCCAAAAGAGGAACACCTCACCCCATAATCTGTAAAAGGAGTGTGAAACGTGGTGTAATCTGCCTTTCAGCAACTACTAGTGCTTAAATAAAATAAATCTCTGGCACTCACTTTACAATGAATAAGTAACAATTTATTTTTTGAACAGTGAACAAATTAACTAAACTATTAACAAATCAAATAAACCCCTTCTAACTACTAACTATTCCTGAATAAAGCAAGATTCTAATGGTATGCTGTTCCAATAAATAAAACTCCCATTTATATGAGATTAAAAAAAAGAATTTAGTCTCTCAAAATTACAGCTAGGTTACATGTCTTCCGGAATGCTATGTGCCTTCTCCATCCATTCCTCTGTCAGGAATATTTGCTAGCTGTGCCTTTGGTACCTTTGTTATTTAGATGATGCTTTCTGCCTGTGAGAGTCAGCGATTCTCCCTTGAGAGCTGAGGGCTGTTAACTCTGGCAGATGGCAGTTATCTCTCTGGGGTTTTGTCCAACTGCCCCCTTCTTTTATACCCTTGATGATGTATCAATATTGCGTACAGTAGTATGTTGTCAAATCCATCGTATTTAAATTTAATTGGTTTTTAGTATCTAAGTGCCTGGTTCAAATTGATTGGCTAAATTCAAAAACTTATTGTCTTGGTAAAAACTGCTAACCATACAGCCTGTTGATACAAATGTTTCAATTTGGGTGCTGTCTGTGTACTTGAAAACTTTCAAGCTGCTGCTCACAGACATTCATTTTGAATCTGTTAAGGACAGAAAAAACACATCTTTTAAAGGGACTACGCAATGCTTTCCCCCCTAACATTTTACAACACCAAATTCTAAATTCCTGCTTCCCAATCCACAAATACTCTACCAAACTTCGCAACAGTATGCTACCTCCAAACTATGTGCTGTTTAAGAAAGGTTTCTTTTTTTCCTTGATACCTCTGGTTCTTTTGCCATTAACCTGAAATTAGAGTCCTCTGGTTTTCAATTCCTAAGCCAATGGAAACTGGTTTTCCCTATTTACTTTGTCTAAACTCCTTGTGATTTTGAACATCGCTATCCTATTTCCTCTAGCCTTTTCTAGAATGATAATCCTAGCTCCTCTAGTCTTTCCATGCAACTGAAGTCCCTCTTCCCTGGAACCATTCTTGTAATTTTTTTTTCATCTGCTTCGGTGCCTGCACATTCTTCCTGGAATATATAATGTTAAACTTGGACATCTAGAATTGGATAAAATACTTGAGTTGAGGCCAAACCAGTAGTTTGAAAAGTTGCTCACACCTCCCTATTTTCTGCAGACTTCAATGACTCGTCATCAGGCAGGGTATAAACTATTAAAACTGAAAGAACTGCAGATGCTGTAAATCAAGAACAAAAACAGAAGTTTCTGGAAAAACTCAGCAGGTCTGGCAGCATCTGAGGAGAAAAATCAGAGTTAACGTTTTGGGTCCAGTGACCCTTCCTCAGAACTTAGAGTTTTGAGAACAGAGTTCTGAGGAAGGGCCACCAGACCTGAAACGTTAACTATGATTTTTCTTCTGAGATCCTGCCAGACCTGCTGAGCTTTTCCAGCAACCTATGTTTTTATTCAGCATGTAAAACATTGTTGCTCCTGATTCCGTCAGTTTCCTGGCAGCGGATTTAGGTTAATATTGCTGTCGTTGTTACACATAGTTGAAGATCAGACCAAGTGTATAAAAACCTAACCAATTTGGCTTTACATTTTTATTTTCAGACTGTCCTCTTAAATTTGTTGCAGTGTTCATTGGTATTCTACACTCTGTACTACATGATTGGAAGCGTTTGTTTTGGAGCATTCAGGTAAGTTGAATGGGGAAAGATTTCCTTTGATTACTAGCCCTACTGGAAAAATGTCTGAAAACATTATTTTATATTCTTCTATGAGATGTGGCCATCACAAAAGGCCATTTCAACCACATTGCTGTTGGTTTGAAGTCATATGTAGGCCAGATAGAATAAAGATTGTAGCTTTCCTTCCCTAAAGGGCATTAATGAACCAGATGGGTTTTTCCATCAATTGTTTTATCGTCAGCAATTTTTACAGCATTTGACCATTTATGATACAAAGATAGGTTGAGGGACAGATAGTATTGAGGAAGTGGGGAGGCTACAGAAGGACTTGGAGCTAGTGGGCAAAGAAGTGGCAGATAAAATACAATTTAGCAAAGTGTGAGCTTATGCACTTACGAAGAATAGAGGTGTAGACTATTTTCTAAACAGGAGATTGCTTCGGAAGTCTGGATTCTCTTAAGGTTAACTTGCAGGTTCAGTTGGCAGTTAGGAAGTCAAATGCAATGTCGGTAGTCATTTCAAGAAGGCTAGAAAACAAGAGCAGAACTGTACTGCTGAGGCTGCATAGGGCTCTAGTCAGACTGTATTTGGAATATTGTGAGCAGTTTTGGGCCCTGTTTCAAAGGAAAGATGTGCTGGTGTTGGAGGGGTTCCAGAGGAGGTTTGCAGAAATGATCCTGGGGATGGAGGGTTTCTCAGATGAGGAGCGGTTGAGGTTTCTGGGCCCATACTTGAGTTTAGAAGGATGAGGGGGGACCTATTTGAATTTTAAAAAATACTGAAAGGCCTGAACAGAGTGAACATAGAGAAGATGTTTCCAATAGTAAAAGAGACAAGGATCTGATGATCGGGCCTCAGGATGAAGGGATGACTCTTTACAACTCAGAGGAGGAGGAATTTCTTCAGCCAGAGGGTGGTAACTCTGTGGAATTCATTGTCACAGAAGGCTGTGGAGACCAAGTCATTCAGTGTATTTAACACAAACATAGATAGGTACTTGATTAGTAAGGCGATCAAAAGTTGTGAGGAGAAGGCAAGAGAATGTGGTTGAGAAACATATCAGCCATGATCAATGATGGCGCAAACTCTGTGTGCTGAATGGGATAGAATGGTGACTCAGTGGTTAGCACTGTTGCCTCACAATGCCAGGGACCTGGGTTTAATTCCACCCTCAGGCAATTATCTGTGTGCAATTTGCACATTCTCCCCGTGTCTGTGTGGGTTTCCTCTGGGTGCTCCACTTTCTTACCACAGTCCAGAAATACGCAGGTTAGATGGATTGGCCAAGTTGAATTGTCAATAGTATTCGGGGATGTGTAGGTTATGTGGATTAGAGGAGAATGCAGGGTTACAGGGATAGCATGGGGGAAGTAAGTATGGGTGGGATGCTCTTTGGAGGTCACTGTGGACCCGATGGGCTGAATGGTCTGATTCCAAACTGTAGGGATTTTATAATTCTGTAAATGATTATTTAACTTATGGTCTTATTTTCTTAGAATTCCAGATCCATTAATTGAATTGAAAGTTCATCCACTTCCCTGGTGGCATTTGAACCCATGTTCTCAGTCCTTCAGGCTGGGTGAATGATTTAAGTTATCAGTTGACAAGATCACTATGCTGTGACCTTTCCCCTAATATTTGGGAGCCCAACATAAGTCAATGACTGAAATTTCTTCCAACACGTTTTAATAATTTGTTGTTATGCAACAACACCACTTATGCAATGAGGCTGATTTCCCTATTTCATTTTATATGTGGAGCCATACAATGCTCAGCAAATCAAATACCAGAATTGGCGACATTGGCTTGAAATAGCTCAGACTCCCATTGGAAATGTAGTGTCACAAATTCACTCTTCAGCAAACCCCAGGAGTCGAGGAGAAAATGCTAATCTCACAACACTGATGTAAAGAGAGCTTTTTTATACAGTTGATAAAGAGCACCTGAGCACATGGATAAATGTTAGAGGACCAAGTATGTCGGACTGATACAGGAAGGCACCTAATACAACATTCGCAACTGTCTTGATTTAATTGCTGACTCATTCACTTTACTCAAACATTTTAACATAGCCGATACAGAAGGATTGAAAACACAAGTGGCGAATAACTCTGAAACAATACAGAGAATGCTGGAGAAACTCAGCAAGTCTGGCAGCATCTGTGGGCAGAGAAACAGAGTTAATGTTTCAAGTCTGGTATGACTGTTCTTTGAATTTTCTGAAGAAGAGTCATATCAGACTTGACATGTTAACTCTGTTTTTCTGTCCACAGATGTTGCCAGACCTGCTGAGTTTCTCCAGCATTCTTTGCATTTGTTTCACATTTCTAGCATTTGCAGAATTTTGCATTTATGAAAGCTCTCTGAAATTACTTTCTGGCTTGTTAGGAATTATTTTCCAGCTTGTTTCTAGGAATTGAAGATTAATCACCGGAATGCAGTTGCGAGCAACATCCTGAAATTAAAGAAGTCATGGATGTATTAAGAATTGTACCCTTTTCCCATAGATTCCTTGGTTGCATAGATATTGAAAAGGAGTTAAATGGCTTTAGAAAGTCAGAAGTCATCCATTTGGCTGTTAACTTTCCAATTGGCTGGATGCCATGACTATGGATGTGATGGATAGACAATAGTGGGAAGTTGGGGTTGGATTGGTTGGAAGTAGGATGTCACATGATGACATCTCCAGGAATAATTTAATCAATGGTGGTCACTTTATATTCCAATGAATCTTGTTTAAAATATAGCAGCCATTGAATATTTGAATTTTCAATAAATGCAAGTGGGTTTTCCAATATGCAAATGTATGTTAAAGTCGAGGAGAGAGATGGAAAGGGTACCAAGGTGATTATGTGACTGTTGCTGGGTGGGGCTGGTGAGCAACATGTAATCAGTGCAATAAGTCTATATAGGACAGTGCTGTTGGACAGCTAGTCTTGTTTGTAATTTTTATTTAGGAAAACAGGATCAGCAGTAGGCCATTCAGCCTGTATTTAGTTAGGTAACCATCCACCTCAACACTGTTTTCCTGTGCAATCTTTATATCCCTTGATGTCATGAGACTCCAGAAATCTATCGATTTCTGTCTTGAACATGCTGAATAATTAATTTTTCACAGCCCTCTGGGACAAAGAATTCCAAAGATTCACCCACCCTCCAAGTTTTTCGACTCTCTTGTTGGATGTGGGCTTCACTGGCTAGCCAGCATTTTTATCGCACTTGAGAAGTTGGTGGTGAGCTGCCTTCCTGATCCACTGCAGTCCATGTGCTATAGACTGACACACATTAAACTTTATGGAGGGAATTTCAGGATTTTTACCCAGCAACACTGAAGGAACAGCGGTATATTTCCAATTCAGGGCAGTGAGTGACTTAATTGATTGATTTATTGTCACGTGTGCTGAACTACAGTGAAAAGCATTGTTTATGAGCAGTACAGGCAGTTCATAGTAAGCAAGGATGTACAGACCAGAGGTTGTAAGAAGACTCAGACAGAGGCACACAGGTTACATTGTACAGGATGTGTTCAAGGCAAGGTCAATATTAGCAAAATCAACATTATTTGAGATAGAGAGTGCATTCATCAGTCTAATGACAGCCAGGAAGAAGCTGTTCCTGAACCTGCTGGTGCAGGTGTTCAGGCTTCTGTATCTTCTGCCTGATGGAAGAGGTTGTGGGAGATCATTACTGGGGTGCGATGGGTCTCTAATGATGGTGGCAGCCATTCTGCAGCAGCAAGCCGTATAAATGGAGTCCGTGGATGGAAGGTTGACTTCTGTGATGGCCTGGACTGTGCACAACACCTTCTGTAATTTCTTACAGTCCTGGCCAGAACAATTACCATACCAGGCCATTACGCACCCGGACAGTATGTTTTCAATGGTCCATCTGTAGAAGTTGGTGAGGGACCTTATGGACATGCCAAATTTCCTGAGCCGCTGAAGAAGAAGAGGCATTGTTGTGCCTTCTTGACCATCACATCTACGTGGCAAGTCCAGGACAGGTTGTTGGTTATCATCACCTCGAGGAACTTGATGCTCTCCACCCTCTCGACCTCAGTTCGGTTGATGTAGATGGGGTGGGGGAGGGAGCGGGCGGTGTTCTCCTCCTCCCCTTTCTTTCTGAAGTCAATGATCAGTTCTTTACTTTTGCTGATGATGAGGGCGAAGTTGTTCTCATTGCACCATGTCACCAAACCCTCTATCTCCCTTCTGTATTTTGACTTGTCATTGTTAGATATCCATCCTACTATGGTGGTTTGTCTGTGAACT
Source organism: Rhincodon typus (assembly GCF_021869965.1). Classification (NCBI taxonomy): domain Eukaryota; kingdom Metazoa; phylum Chordata; class Chondrichthyes; order Orectolobiformes; family Rhincodontidae; genus Rhincodon; species Rhincodon typus. The sequence goes on from NC_063358.1 coordinate 8,631,813, forward strand.
TGTAGATAGCGTTCATTCAAAATTTGGCAACACAGACGTAGGTGTACAGTGAGTACAGTAGGGGGCTGAGAACGCATCCTTAGGGGCTCCAGTGTTGAGTGTTATTGTGGAGGAGGTGCAGTTACCTATCCTCACTGATTGCAGTCTGTGGGTCTGAAAGCTAAGGATCCAGTTGCAGAGGGTGGAGCTGAAACCAAGGTCACAGAGCTTTGAGATCAGTTTGGAGGTGATAATGGTGTTGAAGGTGGAACTGTAGTCAATGAGCAGGAGTCTGATGTAGGTGTCTGTTGTCGAGATGTTCCAGGGATGAGTGCTGCGCTAGGGATATGAGATCCTTTGTGGACCTGTAACATCATTAAGCAAATTATAGGGGAACTTGCAGGTAATAGTGTTCCCATGTATACACTGCCCTAGTCCTTCTACATGCAAGTGGCCGTGGGTTTGCAAGGTTCTGACTAAGGATCTTGCATATTCATAGCATCATAGAATCCCTAGTGTGGAAATTGGGCAAATTACTGCACTGCATCTTGTGGATTGTGCACACCACTACTACTGTGTGTGAGTGGTGGAGGGAGTGCATGTTTGTGAATGTGGTGCCCATGAAGCAGGCTACTTTGACCTAGATGGTATTAAGCTTCTTGAGTGTTGTTGTAGCTGCATCCATCCAGGCAAGTGGGGAGTATTCCATCACACTCCTGACTTGTGCCTTGCAGATAGAGGTTAGGCTTTGGGGAGTCAGGAGATGAGTCACTTACTGCAGTATTCCCAGCTTTTGACCTGATCTTGTAGTCACTGTGTTTATGCAGCAAGTCCCATTGAGTTTCTGGTTAGTATAGCCCTCAGGATGTTGGTAGTGGGGGACTTCAGTGATGGTAACTGAAAGTAACTCCATAGAGATCAGTACCCTGTCATCAAGTCAGCCTTTATTTACACATGAACAGTCATCGACTTTAGTACTGCCTCGTACAGAGTCAGGTAGCAGAGTGTCAGTATCTCTGACACACACCACTTCTATATGTGAGCCAAGGATCCCTGATTAGATCAGATTAACAGCTCCAATCAGGGAACTAATATTCTATGAGATCCAGTTGGCTGGCCTCGTTACAGTCATTACAGTAGTGCCATTGAATGTCAAGGGATGGTGGTTAGATTGTCTCTTATTGGAGATGGTCATTGCCTGGCATTTATGTGGTGTAAATGGTAGCTGTCATTTTTCAGCTCAAGCCTGGATATCGTCTAGATGTTGTTGCATTTGGAAATGGATTGCTTCAGTGTATGAGGAGCCAAGAATGGTGCTGAACTTTGTGCAAACGTCCCCACTTGTGACCTAATGATGGAGGGAAGGTCTTGATGAAGTATCTGATGATGGCTGGGGCCTGGGACACGACCCTGAGGAATGCCTGCAGAGATGTCCTGGCACTGAGATGACTGACCTCCAACCACAACCATTTCGTAAGTGCCAGGTATGACTCCAACCAGCAGAGTTTGTTTCCGATACCCTTTGATTCCAGTTCAGCTAGGGCTCCTTGATGCCACACTCAGCCAAATGCGGCCTTGATGTCAAGAGCTGTCAATTTCACTTTGAATCAAGGCTGCAACAAGGTCGGGAGCTGAGTGGCCCTAGCTGAACCCAAACTAGGCATCATTGAGCAGATTATTGCTGAGCAGGTGTGCTTGATAGCACTACAGATGACACCTTCTATCATTTTACTGATGATTGAGAGAAGACTGGTGGGGGTAATTGGTTAGGTTGGATTTGTCCTGCTTTTCATGTACAGGAAATACCTGGGCAACTTTCCACATTGTCGGGTAAATGCTACTGTTGTAACTGTACTGGAAGAGCTTGGCTACAGGAGCTGCAAGTTTGGGGGCACAAGTCTTCAGCAGTGTTGCTGGAATGTTGTCAGGGCCCATAGCCTTTGTAGTATCCAGGCCATCCAACTGTTTCTTGATATCATGTGGAATAAATCAAATTGCTGAAGACTGGTATCTGTAATGATGGGGACCTCCTGGAGGAAGCCGAAATGGATCATCCTCTTGGCACTTCTGGCTGAAGATTACTGCAATTGCTTCTGCCTTATCTTTTGCACTGATGTGCTGGGGTCTTCCATCATTGAGGATGGGGATATTTGTGGAGGCATCTCCTCCAGTGAATTGTTCAATTATCCACCACCATTCACGATTGAATGTGGCAAAACTGAGGAGCTTCGATCTGATCAGCTGGTTGTGGGATCGCTTAGCTCTGTCTATCACTTGCTGATTATGCTATTTGGCATACAGATAGCCTGTTTGGTTGTTTTAACAGGCTGATACTTCATTTTTAGGTTTGCCTGGTACTGCTCCTGGCATGCTCCCCTGAACACTCCATTGAACCAGGGTTAATTCCCTAGCTTGATGGTAATGGTTGAGTGGGGGATATGCCGGGCCATGAGGTGACAGATTGTGCTGGAGTACAGTTCTGCTGCTGTTGATGGCCCACAGCACCTCATGGATGCCCAGTCTTGAGTTGCTAGATCTGTTCGAAGTCTGTCCCATTTAGCACAGTGATAGTGCCATACAACACAGTGGGGGTATTCTCAATGCAAAGATGGGAACTTTGTCTCCACAAGGACTGTGTGATGGTCACTCTTAGCGATACTGTCATGGACAGATACATCTGCAGCTGACAAATTGCTAAGGATGGGGTTGATTATGATTTTCCCATTTGTTGGTTCACTCACCAGCTGCCGCAGGTCCAGTCTCGCAGTATGTCCTTTAGGACTGACCAGCTCGATCAATAGTACTACTGTCGAACCACTCTTTCCGGTGAACGTTGAAATCCAGTACCCAGAGTGCATTTTGTGCACTTTTCAACATGGAGGAGCACTGATTCAACAGCCTAAGGAGGATGGTACATGGTAATCAGCAGGAACCTTCCTTGCTCAGGTTTAACCAAAGTCAGTGTTGAGGACTTGCAGGGCAACTCCTTCCCAACTGTATACCACTGTACCACCACCTCACTGGGTCTGTCCTGCCAGTGCGACAGGACATATCAAGAGATGGAGATGATGATGTCTGGGACATTTAAAGTTTGGCTGTGTCAGGCTGTTGCGTGACCTGTCTGCGAGTCTCCCAATTTTGGCAGAAGTCATGTTAGTAAGGAGGACTTTGCAGTGCCAATATAGCTGTTTTTGCTGTTACCATTTCTGGTGACTTAGTTGATACCAGGTGGTCTGTCCTGTTTCATTTCTTTGTTTGAGTGGCTTGCTAGGCCATTTCAGAAGGCCAGAGAGTCAACCACATTGCAGTAGGCCAGACTAAGTAAGGATGGCAGATCTCCTTCCCTAAAGGGCATTTGTGAGCCAGACAGGTTTTTTTTCTGACAATCAGCTCTGGTTTCATGGTCATCATTAGATTTTTATTTCTAGATATTTTATTCAATTCAAATTCCACCATCTGCATTGGCAGGATTTGAACCTGGGTTCCCCAGAACGTTAGCTGAATTTCGTGGATTAATAGTGTACTGATAAAATCATAAGGCCATCGCCTTCCCATGTAGAAATTCCTCCTCATCCCAGTGCTAAAGGGCAAATTCTATATTCTAAGCATATGTCCCTGATTATAGAACCGCCAACCAGGGGAAGCATCGTATCTATGTCCATCCTATCATACCTTGTGAGAACTTTGTTACTTTCACTGAGATCACCTCTCATTCTTCAACAGTCTAGAAAGTACAGGCCAATTTCCACTTACTCTAATGGCAAGTATTAGACAAGGAGACCAAAACTATACACATCATTCAAGGTGTTGTCGCACCAAGACTCCATGCAATTGCAGTAAAACATCTTTACTTCCATACTCAAATTGTCTTGCAATGAAGATCAACGTATCATATCACTTGCCTTCTTTATTGTTACACCTGCATGTTAATGTTTGATGACACCCAGGTCCCTTTGGACACCAACATTTCCCAATCTTTACCATTTAAAACATATTCTGTTTTTCTTTTTTATGGAAGTTTTCACACTTATTCACATTATATTCCATCTTCCATATCTTCATATGTAAATTTAAACCAAATTTAATCCCACCGTAGATTTTTAACCCTGATAAGTAAGAGGTGATGTACCTTAGAAGAATTAACAAAACAAGTTAGTACTCCATGAATGGTAAGACACAAGGAAGCTGAGAGGAACGGAGGGATCTTGAGGTGTTTATCCACAAATCCTGAAAGATGGCAGGTTAGATTAACAGGTTAGTTAAGACAGCATACGAAACACTTCCCTTCATCAGTCATAACGTCGATTATAAGAGCCAGAACCATTATGTCAGATCTATACAGGAGTTTTGTCAGACTACAGCTGGAGGACTGTGTGCAGTTCTGGTCACTTATTGGAAGGATGTGATAGCACTGGAGGAAGTGCAGAGGAGATTCACCAGGATATTGCCTGGAATGGAGCATTTCAGATATGAAAAGATGATGGATAAACTTGTGTTGTTTTCTTTAGAGCAGAGAATGCTGAAGAGGCACTGATTAACATATATAAGATTATGAGGGGCTGGACAGAATAGACAGAAAGCAGCTGTTCCCTTTGTGGAATGGTCAATAAAAAGGGGGCATAATTTTTAGGTGAAAGGCAGGAAGTTTAGAGGTAATGGAAGAAAGATTTTTCACCCAAAGGGTGGTGGTGGTCTGGAATGCACTGCCTGGGAGGGTAGTTGAGGCAGAAAATCTCATGGCCTTTAAAAGTTACTTGCTTAAGCACTTGATTTGTCACGACAAGTGCTGGAAAGTGCGACCAGTATAGATATAATTTAGTTTTTTTTGTCAGTGCTGACTCAATGAGCCAAAGAGCCTCTTCTGTACTAAATGATGCAATGATGAATCTGTATGCTGTGGGAACAGCTGTAACTATTTTGTTTGGTAGTTCTTACAGATGATTGTTTCTATCATTTATTTTTACAGACTTGATTCATTTGATGGGTTGCTTCCATTTGACTTTAAAACACAAGCAGAAAAGTCTGTCTCTAAATATCTAGGTGAGTAAAGAATACTGAAATGAATATGAATGTGGGAAATCTGAAATAACGTCCTAGTCTCATGTGAATTTTACTGATAGAAAAGTGCCCTTGCACTCCAAATTTAATTGCAGGTGTGAAACTGGCAATATAACACCACTTATTGCTGTTGTAAGAAAAGGTAATGTGGATCTTTGCAATCAGCGGGGACTTTAGTTGCCTGACCAGAGGTTCTGGGTTATTCATTTTGCTTTTCTCTCTCTACATAGGTTTGATATGAATTGACCAGCTGCGTTTCTTTCAAAGGAGCGTATTCATTTTGAAGGATAATTGGTTTGATAAATTATTAGAGATTACATGCTGTGACAGGAATAAGAAAAAATGCTTCTAATTTGAGCAAACTACTGTGTGATTTTCAAGTACTAATGGTGGTGACCATGTTAATTCTGCTGTGTGCCACCTTTAACTATAGAAAGTGTCATAATGCTGTCCAGCTGTTCTCCCAGAAATTTGCTTTTCTTAATTGCAATTCTGAAACTGTCAATTTAAGAGGATTATTTTAGACTGTTCTCTCTCGTTAATCTCAGCAATTATGCTTTTCACTTAGGCTGCAGAGATGTCAAAAGTAGACTATGAACTTTGAAAAGCTAAATCACTGAACATAATGCAACAATTTTTTTGTTGGGAAAGAAAAACTTTGAAAATAGAAATGAGGTGTTGCAAGTACAAGTGGATCTGATTATTAGCGTCTGTTGAAAAAAGAACAAGCTAATACCAGATATAAACTGTCTGTTAAATGTGGACACAGTGTCCAAACTGACAACTGAAAAATGTTCAAAACAGCAACCTGTCTTGTTTGGTTACAAATACCGATTGTGCTGTGCATTTCCAACAGATGTTTGTCTTTGTTTTCTATTTTTACTTGAAACTTTAACTGTTTTGTTATCTCACAACAAAATGGCTTTACACTGAGATTTTTAAGCAACTCTTACGTACATAGGCAGGGAACGATTGTTATGATTCCAGCTCATATTATTACCGGACAAGTCAGATCCCAGACAGAAACTTGTTGTGATAGATCATGTTTTGATTTGTTTTGGTTTTAACAAAGTGGTTTCTTGCTGAAGCAAAAACATGCAATGCTGCAGATTTTGCTTTGATGATAAACAAATGTTGATTAAAAGAAAAGAAAATGAAAACAAAAGAAATGAAGGGCAGCTTTTATATAGTATCTAAAGCACACTCCTGGAACAGTACCCAAAACATGACTCGTAGTTTTACCAGAGTCCTTGTATCTAATTTTTAGACTGGACCTGCAGATAGCTCCTTCCTGGAGCTATCATACATCTGAGCTTAAACATACTCATCTTTAAGGAACCTTTTTAACACTGCTGGTCTGGAACTAACAGTAATGCTTCACTCTAAGTTAACCTAGTTCACTATAATCCTTCCCTTCTCAGAAACTAGGGTTTTTTACAGCTATTCTATGCCAAAGGCTTCATAGGACTGTCTCAAAATGCAAAGTAAAACTGAAACCAAAGGTCTGTCTCTTTAAGCTATGGGAATTTTCCTTGATCTTAAATACATGGAGGAAAAGTGGGGTGGGGGGGGGGGGGAGGGGCGGGGGGTGAGGGGCGCGGTGATGGTATTATCGCTACATTATTAATCCAGAACCCCAGGTAATGTTCTTTGAACCCGGGTTCGAAACCCAATATGGCTGATAGCGGAATTTGAATTCAAAGAAGAAGAGACTGGAATTAGAAGTCGAATGATGACCATGAAAACATTGTTGATTGTCAGAAAACCCATCTGGTTCACTCATGTCCTTTAGGGAAGCACAACTGTCTATATGTGACTACAGACCCATAGCAATGTGGTTGACTCTTAACTACCCTCTGGCTTATTAGGGATGGGCAATAAATGTTAGACTTAGCAGTGATTGCAACATCCTGTGAATGAATTAAAAAAATATTAATTTCCCAAAATTTTCAACAAACCTTAAGGCTCCATTATCTACCTTGCTTGGTCTCTTAACAATCTAAGATAAACAAAAATCCATCAGTGATGTGCACAAACCCATTCACTCTAAAGCCAGGCCTCAAAAACTGTTTTAAGCTAAATCACCACAGCTACAGAAATACTTAAAAGTTAATTATTAACTTCAGACACACAGAAAATGTTCAAGTTACTAACTCAATCTAGAAACCTAAACTTGTTATAAATTAAATTAAACGTATACACAAATATACATATATCTCAATCCCACAATTTCCATCACGATAGTTTGCTGCTACAAACCAGTATTGAAGCAGATTTATAAATTATTTTAAATGATATTAGATGCTCACAAAACAGAACTTTTCACTGTACTTAGGTACATGTGACAACAATAAATCAAATCAAAACCAAATCTTTCATGGGTATTATGAAGGTGCTATCTGATTTGGTGTGTTGGCACTGCCAAATAGAATAAATTGGAATGTAAGTGGAGAGAAGCAGCGTGGGACAGCGGTAGAAGGCTCTATATGCAAACGAAACTATATAGGAGGAGCTTAATTCCTTGACATCTAATCGTGCTTACTGCAGATACCCAATGTTGACATTGTGTATTCATTGTGGGGAAACATTCCATTCCACAACATTAATTTGATACCAAGGAACAACTGGCATTTATATAGCACCTTTTAATATAGGAAACATTTCAAGACTTTTCACAGAAGCATTATCAAACAAAATCTGATACCGAACCAGATAAGGTGATTTTAGGACAGGTGACCAAAATATTGCTCAAAGAGACAAGATTTGAAGAGTATCTTAAAGAAGGAATGAAGGTAGAATGGGAGAATTTGAGTGTCATGGGATCTCGAGCAGCAGTGGTGACGGTGATGGAGGGAATTGAGAGCGAGGGAGCTGAGACGTTCTTTGGGACCTCTACTGGCAGGTAGTGATGGAGAGCAAGAGAAGCTGGAGCAGTTGAATAGACTCTTGCTGGAAAAGAAAGTGTGTCTTTAGAAAGAAGGCTGATGAGAAGGAAGACGAGTCAGTCAAAGGAATTCCACAACCCAATGTAACCCACATGGTCATTTCATGTACATAGTGTAAGTAATTCATTGTTTATTCTTAATTTCCCTTCCTCTTTGTAATGATCTGGTGCCAGTGAGTTAACAAATCCCTGCTTCATGATCTTTGAACTGTCCATGTGTGTTCAAACCTTTTGTTATATTTCTGGCCACCATTGTTGTCAGATACAGAGCCCCATCCAATACAGGGCCTTCTCTACTAACCTGATGTTAAACTAGTGAAACCTCCCACAGAAAGCCAGATGGGGGCAAGGTTCCTTCAGGGGGAGGCTCAGCCTTATGTGAAGTGATAGGGACTTGCTCAAAATGAGCATGAAATTTGTCAATAGAGAAGCACTGTGCCTTATTGACACAGGAGCGATGGTGTCTACTGTCACCATTTCATCAGTGAGCATTCCATTGAGGGGTGTGAGCTAATTGATGTCTCCTCCCTCATTGGGTCTCTGCTTTGTAGGGGTTGGCTATATTGAGCTCTTCATTCTGTTGTCAATCATAACTTTTCACAGCCTGTGGTTTCTGGTATGTTTGTGATCCAACCGATACTTTAATGGCAAGAAAAAAGTTGAGAATACCTGTGGTGTTTAGGTTGAACATGTTAACAGATATTCAGACCTCCTTACAAAATGTGTCCTACCATAAGCAGCATATTATGAGGTTGGCAGAGGTTAGTAGCCTTTGACCTTACTCCCTGTGATCAAGGAGTATCAGGCTGCATGGGTCTGCAGAACTGTTTGAGTCGCTGAGAATTGGGCTGTTCTTTTACCTGCCCATACCATCCCTGTTCTTGAAGGCTCATTCCAGCTGCCTCCAACTGGTCAACGTCAGGCCTTGCTAGAAAATTACGTATTGCATGTAGCAGGTTTCTTACTTAGTTTCAGTCTGGGAGCTGCCCTCATCACTGTGAGAGAAAAGGGGAGGGTACCTATGCTGATCGTGCAATTTCAGTAACATAGAATTTTGCCTCCAGCCAGCAACACCAATAAATATCCTTAAGCCTTCTACTGTTGTAGATAGTGAATAAACCAGAAGAGACATCTTAAACCTCATTTCAAAGATGGAAATTGGCAAGTTGGAGACCCAGAGGAGACAGGTTGTTTCTACTCACTGAGTGCGGGGCAACTTTTCAGTAAGGTGACAATGGCATCGGCTATTATGACCTGGTAAGTCAGAGGATTGTGAGTAAAGATGGCTATCTAGTAAAGATTCTTTACCATTGGATCCCATCCCATTGGTGTGAGGAAGTCCAGGACCAATTGCAGAAGTTTCAATCATTTAGATTCTGTAATGCCCATGCCATCTTTATCTGTGTGATAGATAAAACTTTTGATAACCTTAGTTTCCAGTCCCTGTTGGTGTATCTGAATGAAATACTCTTCTTTGGTTCAACATTCAAGAAGACACTTGCAAGACCAGACACTATCTTATCTATTGTTACAGTTTAACTTTGAAAGTCAAATGCCAAATTTTCCAGCCAAAAATACAGGACATTGGGCAGTTTGTTACCAAGGGGGGCATTACTTGCGATGATAAGAAAATCCAAGCGGTAGAAAGGTGGCCCTGGCCTAAGACAGGGAGGAAACTGTGTGGGTACCTTGGTCTGGTGGCATACTATAAGAGGTTTGTGTAAGGCTCTGCACAGTTGGCCGCCCCACTCCATTATTTGCTGAGTAGATCAGACACTGCATGAGTGGTTAAGAAAGGGTGTTCGAAGTTTGATACTTCACAGGCCCTCACGTGGACTCCAGTATTTGAACACTCTATTTCAACCTCAAGCAGAAGTTTGTTACATCATCTGATCTCAGCCATGCAGATTTCCACCTCCTTTTCAGAGTAGGAACTGGCATCAGTTTCATTGGCCTAGGGGCAGTGCTTCCTGTGGACTACCTCCTAGACCTCACCACATCTTCTGATGGGAATGGCTGTGTCAATGAACAAAATGTGGATATTCCTCCAAAATCTGAACATCAGGGATGAAAACAAGATGCAGAAAGTGTTGGACCCTGAACTCCACAGAATCAGCAAGTGGCTGGACATGGGTGGCCATGCTTATGCTGTTGAATCAGGAGCTTGGCAGGAGGAAGGGAATAAATGGTTTACCAAGGGAAGTTTCTTGATTCCAGGAGTCTGATGGATGATGTGGAGGTGAGTAGCTTCCCCAGTGGTGTTGCAGAAACTGAAATGTAAGTGGGTGGTGCCTCAAGTGGAGTTAGATAGTGATGAGGAATCCTGGACTAACTTGTGTTGTGAATCCAGGGGTCATTCATTGTGGGAAGGCCTAATCCTGCCTTGGAACTGGCATAGAGAGGATCTGCTGGGAGGCAGGAACTGAAGCAATAAATTCCACCAATCATACAACATGTGGAGGTCTGATTACTCTCAACATGGATGATCCTCCACAAAGCCTGGATCCTTTGGAAAGTAGTGATGCAGATAAAAAACTGAGAAGGTCTTCCCTAGTAAATGCTCAATCTCACCCTAACCCTTACCATTCGCCCAGATCAATGGTCATGAAGAGAATGCTTATATTAATGTGGAGTCAAGTATATTAACCATCACAGCTCATTGAACCTGCTCATCACACAACTGCTTAGCATACAGTCATTGTGAGCTATGTGCAGTTGCTGGCACAGCAAGCCTCAAGTAGGGAAGTATGTAACAGGACCTCCAGCAGCAAGTGATGATGATGATGGAGGCATTGAACAAAGGAATTGAGCAGTTCTCCGGGGCTTCTACGAGCAAATGGGCCAGCTAGAGCAGTTGAATAGACTTTGCTGGAATTGGGGAGAGAGGTCAGACAAAAGAATTCCTTATCCCAATGCAATCGACACAATCATTCCATGTATACAGTGTAACTAGTTCCTAGTTTACCCTTAATTCCTCTTCCTAGTGCCAGTGGAATAAATAATCCCTGTTTAATAATCTTTGGGGATCATCCATGTATTTAAATCTCTTGTTACATTTGGAAAAGAATTCCAGGCCTCTAGAGGCTATACAGCTGAATGCATAGTGGCCAATGTTGCAGTAATAAACATTGGGAACATATAGGGTAGTGATGTGCAGGCAACTTGGAGGGTTCTGGGGTTGATGGATTTGACAACAACGATGTACATTTCAATATTGGAAGCATTGCCAGTTGGAAACCAGTGTAGGTCAGCAAGCAAGGAGTGATGGACAAATGGGACTTGGTCAAGCGAGGATACAAACAGTAGAATTTTGGATGAGCTCAAATTTACAAAGGGTAGAAGATAGGAGATTGTTCAGGAGAATCTTGGAACAGCGAACTCCTGATATAAAAAAACGTCAATTAAATTTTCAGTAGCAAGTGAGCTAAGCTGTCTTTTAATCCTGCTAAGAACAAGAAAAACCCAAGTAATTTTTTAAAAATTCAAATGTAAAGAAGTTGGAATGCACCTTGGATTTCTCTATTAGTGTGTTTTATTAATTTGCTATATACTTAATACAAAACCAGTTTTAACGTTTATTTGCATTTTGTTCTGATTCTCCCAGTGAATCTGCTGTCTATGGAACTTACATATTTTACCAGTGGAATCCTGTTTGCAATAATAGTCAAGAAGCGGGTGTGGGACTATTCAATCACAGTTACACTCGTCCACGTCATACTGAGCTCTGCAGGTGAGTGCTCAATAACTCTGGACAAACCAGGCTTTCTGATAAAACCTATGACGAAATAATTGCTTGATGGTACAGAACTTGGATCATTGCTAAAAGGAGAGTTACACCCTTCAGAAGTAGGACATAAGAAACAGACTGGAGCACAGGGATGTCATTTTTTTATACAGTCTGAGAAGAAGATGCTAATTGTTTTGGCAATCATTGGCATGGTGATGCAGTAAGACCAGTTAGCTATCAATCTTAGTTCTTAGACCAGACATGTACATTCTGATTGGTCAGAGTGTTGCTGTGAGAATGCAGCTGAGGTTGACAGTCTCCAAGGCCTGTCTGTTTCCATGAAAAAGTGTAATGTACGATTTCCTTTGTCCAAATAAAACAGGGTCCTTTGTTAATCAAATCGTCACTCACTGTATACCTCAAAAAATCATGAAAGGGCCTGTGTTCACCACTTTGGCCCTGAACAGTACCCAGTCTACCTGAGATTATACTGAAAAGGGAAGATGTCTGAAAAATTAGAACAGGTGAAGCTAGCTGACTTGTGTTATTACCGTAGTGTAAACCCGAGTGGTTTTTCTCCACTAACAGGATGAAGCCAGATGGATGTTTTACTTACCGTATGTCAGGTAATGTGATATTAGTTTCAGTGCATTGTGCTGCATGTAGACTTTATGTTCCAATGACCTGTGGACTGTATCAAATGACATTCCATTGACCATTCGCGTAGGCAACCTGCTGATTTGCCTCAACCATTTTCATGGCAACATCCTGCCAATCAGAGTCTACCTATCTTGTCTGAAAACTATGATTGCTGGCTAACTTTTTGTGCTGCATTTCTGTCAACAATGGCCCATCCAATCAGTACCTTCTTTTCATACTGTATAAATTGGTGTCCTTTTATTCCTTCTCTTTTTTGTGTCCTAGTCCTGGTGAGTGCTAGAATAACACGGTCTGTTACCACAAACAACCCATTGTCAGCTACGAATGGTCCCCATTTGCAGCTATTGATTCTCGTAGACCAACCTCTAACCATTCCTTTGTTTGCCTAGTCACTATTTTCTCTCTCTTGGGGCTTTATTTTCAATTATTGTTTCCTACTCCCCATCCCCCTATATATATGTAAACCTCTTCTGAATTAAAATCAGTTCTGAAAAAGGGTCATTGGACTGAAATGTTAACTCTGCTTTCTCTTCACAGACCTGTTGAGTTTCTCCAGCAATCTCTTTTTGTTACCCATTGTTTTATGTCTGTCTTTGTTTGTCTGTACATGTTTGTAGAGTGAGTTTTATAATGAGGTTAGAGTTTTAACTAGTACAGTTATATGTTAATGGTTTCTGATTATTTGCTTTTTTGCTAGAATCTGTTTATTTGTAATTACTTGTAATTTGAGTGCAGAAACACGGTCCATTGTCTGTCAAACTGGGTCTTTTAGATAAATTTGAGCAATTTTGAGTATTTTTATAAAATCTTTAACTTTTGTGATGGCACCAGGAATAACAGAGGTTGATTTCCAGCACAGTACCCCAGTGAGGCGTAATACTTTTCTTAAGCATAGCAGATTTTCTGCTGAACTGTTCTCTGGTCAGCTGAGCGGGAGCTAATCACAACATTGTTGTCAAGCAGTCTTTCTTTAGTCTAGAATCTATCAATTCTGTGGTGCCTACTTTTTGCTCTCACTGTTCCCAGAAAATGCAATATTTTATACAACTCACAATGTACTCCATGATTTTTAAAACTGCAGCCATCTCTTTGCACAGTCTCCTTGGTTTAAAGCAGTATTCTTTTAGTCCACAGTCCAAAAACAAAAGAAATAAAGAGGTGTGGACATTACATACTCCTCTGAAGTGCATGTGTTACAACATTAAAAGAGCTACAAAAATAAATGTTGCTGTGTAGGTTGTAGAGACAGCAAGGGCGGAGGCCATGGGGGGTTTTTGAAAACAGTAACAAGAATGTTAAAACTGAGGCTTGATTGTGTGTTATTGTGTGTTCTGTTGTGTTGGGGTATGGAGGCAGGGTTGATTAGCTCAGTTGGCTGGATGGCATGTTTGTGCAGAGTAATGCCAACTGCATGAGTTCAATTCCCATACTGGCTGAGGTTACCAGTAAGGACTCTCCTTTTCAACCTTTTCCCCCATCTGGGATATGGTCACCTCTGGTTAAACCAGCACCAGTCATCTCTGTCTGAGAGAGCAGTCCTATGGTCTGGTAAGACTATGATGAATTTATCTCTACTCTGTTGGGCTACACGTTACTGTGCCAACACAGTCTTCATTGAGAACTACTTGGGATTTAATGATATTTTCTGATCTTATTTCCAATAAAATCCTCTTTACAATAAAAGCTCAGCACTATTGAACCAATGCTTAACCTTAAATATCAGTAAATAATTCTAGGCCAACATACATTAGTAATTTTGCCAATTTTCCATGTTGTCAAGGTCTGATGTCCTTTTGGACCTGTCTCCCATCTTGGTAACTCCCACCTTTTCAGTAACTCCTGGGTTTTATTTCAATTGCAGTGATGGCTGAGTTTCCATTAGCGTGGCAGTGGTGGTTGGCTTTGGGTAAGTCTGAGCAACCTTTTCTTAAGAATTTTACAAACCTGTGATGGGCTATTTAGCCAAATCTCCAACCTATAAGCAGTGAATCAGCTTCTGGGGCTGAATGAATTTTCCTTTATAGTTCTAAAGCGATGAAGTGCACATTTACATAAATTGATCTGTCAATGTTAAAACTGAAAGAAGCACAAAATATGAAGGGAGCAGCAACAGCAACAACTTGCATTTATTTAGAGCCCGTAACAAAGAAAAATGTCCCAAATCAGGTCCCAAGAGTGAAATTTGACACCGAACCAAATGAAGAGCAATGAATTTAAGTCTTAAGCAGTAAAGCATTCTTTTGTGGGTTTAAAGAATTCCAGGTTTGCCTGGGTGTTTTGCCAGGCTCTGTCAAGTCATAACAAAATGTAAATCTGGAAGAGGGAATTGTGGGGGGGCGGGGAGGGTACGTTTGGCTCATTGAGCCACTCCAAGGGGATGACAAAGTGCCACTTTCCATGGGATTTCCTTGATTGTGATTAAATCATTAGGGAAGGCCCAGTTTGAATTATTTTTGAAGAGAATCAGCTAGAGCAGTTGTATTAACTTTGCTAGTACTCTGCTGCAGATTTCCAGAGATCAGGAACCTCGCCAGCTATCACTTACAAATGATGGTTTCACAGTCTGTTCTGAGTGGTTATGGTTTAGTATCTACCTCCTTCCCATATTGTATTGGGCATGATACTGTTTTGTGTTATAGATTCATTGTGGTCATGCAGCACGGAAACAGACCCTTTGGTCCAACCAGTCCACGCTGACCATAATCCCAAACTAAACTAGTCCCACCTGCCTTCGCTTGGTGCAATTCCTTCCAAACATTTCTTATTCATGTACTTATCCAAATGTCTTTTAAACATTGTAACTGTAGCCACATCCACCACTTCCTCTGGAAGTTCATTCCACACACACTCTGTGCAAAAAAGTTGCCCCTCATGTCTTTATTAAATCTTTCTCCTCTCACCTTAAAAATATACCCCAGAGTCTTGAAATTTCCTCTAGGAAAGAAAATACCCTAGGAAAAAGCCATATGCCATTCACATTATCTATACCCCTCATGATTTTATAAAACTCTATAAGGTAACCCCTCGACCTCCTACACTCCAGTGAAAAAAGTCCCAGCCTATCTAACCTCTCCTTACAACTCAAACCCTTCATTCCCTGCAAATCTTTTCTGAACTGTCTCCAGCTTAATAATATCTTTCCTATAACAGGGTGACCAGAACTGGATGCATTATTCCAGAAGAGGCCTTGCCAAAATTCTGGACAACCTCAACATGACGTCCCAACTCCTATAGGTCTGAGCAATGAAGGCAGGTGTGCTAAATGCCTTCTTAACCACCCATCCACATGTGACGTAAACTTCAAAGAATTATCAACCTGAACTCCTAGGTCTCTCTGTGCTTTAACAACACCCAAGGCCCTACTTTTAATTATTTAAGTCTTGCCCTTGTTTGTTTTACCAAAATGCAATACCTTGCATTTATCTAAATTAAACTCCATTTGCCAGATTTTGGTGTCATCCTACAAAATAACACAGCCTATCACATACTTCCTTTACAATTAGTTCTGAGGTATGTTATTGAAGCATACTAAACTCATTATGCACTATCACTATTTGTGAATTAGAAATATCATATTTGGAACAGTGACAAGAATAAGCACTTTAATGATATTTTGCTCTTTCTGCAGGTGGTGGCTTGTTGATGATGATCTGTAATGGCCAGCTAGTGGCACACTTTGTTTGCCAAAACAATCCTGCTTACTCTTCGAGTAATCTTTGAGAGAAAATGATCAAACGTAGCCACAAAAATCAAATGTTCAGGATAATTTCCCTGGCTGCATGACCTGCTAACAAGCCTGCAGTGATTTTAGTGGGACGAGAAAACAAATCCTCCATCAGAAATATTTAGCGTTAAACGTTTGAAAATCACAGCTTGTATTTTAAATGTCAGACGTTTTACCAGAAAAGGTCTGTTTTTCACACAAAAGCCAAGTGGATCATGGGCAGCTTAAAAGAAAGACTACTATGATTTTAAAACCAGATCTTTCTCGATTTCTCCAATATTCTTTGAATTTTGATCATTGTTGCTTTGCAAAGGTAGTTCCATTGAAGGCACCAAGCAAGGAGGTAATTTTAATTTTGTCCAATTCTGTGTGCAACACATCTGGTTGGAAAATGTGGTATCTAACCTGCATGGTAAAGCATCAGAATTAGTGCAGCAGTACTATGTCAGGAAGTAATTGGGACCTCTTAAAAACATGTCTGATCAGGTCTTTATATGAGTAATCCAACTGTACAGTATTAAAATGAAAACCAAAAGAGAATATAGTGTGTTAGGCTTAAAGAACCATTTGAGAATTAAAGGATCTCTTTAAAGATAACTCAGAAGCAAATTTTCTTTATGCTGAAAAAAAAGTTCATGCATTGTAAATAATAAATAGGTTTAAAATAGAATCTAAGAACTCCCAAAAATATTAATTCACAGTATTCATATAAAATATGAAAACTAAAATCTGTTATTTTCCCACTAGGTAAAGAAATTGTATGCTCTCAAAAGGTTAAAATGTTTAATATTTACCTTTGATGGGGGACATGACTATGCTTTTCAGGATTTTTAACCATTTTTATTGCATTTGTTAAATCATTCAATGATCAATGTCTTCCTTTACTTTTAAAGTGTTAATAGGTAATATATGGATTTCTAACAAATTCAGTTTTAACATTAAAAAAAAGTCCTTCAAGTTGAAAATTTTTTACCATATTCTGGATTTAATGCAATTGATTTCTTTACTGTCATGGATCGACAACTCTACCTTGTCTACTGAGTTTTTTTTAATGTCTTCAACATTATAAAATAAATTATTTTTGATCAATTTGTTTGGACAAACTATATGCCCAAGGCAGGTGGAACTCAAATCCTGACCTCCTGGCTCAGAGCTGGAGATGCTATTACTGTCACAGACACGGGAAACTGTTCAGTTGTTAGTTTGAGTTTAGCTTTGCAAAGTTGGCAAGCTGCCAGCTTTTATAGTATTTTGGTAGTTCTTGCTTTGGCATTCTGACACAGTATATTGTAGAATTCACCAAGTTTTAGCTATCTTTATCGATATTACATGTGGGCTGATTATCTTACCCTTTATCTGTCCTGAAGAGAATTTTTTGTTGTTGTTGGATTATCATTTAAATATTGATGGTGGGGGAGTGGTGTTGGTCAATGGTTGCTAACTAAACAATATTTTCTTTTACTATTGACATCAAATTTATACAATGTCTTGTGCAGATATACGGGAACTCAAGACTGGAAAAACTGGATGCTTATTCACTGTTGAATTTGAGAGTCACCTGGATGTATTAATGTTCAATAAAAGGCATCTTGAATTTCCATTACACTTTTCTTTTAAATGTGAGTCTGCAAGACTAAAATATAAATAAACTAAAGAAGTAAAAATGGAACATGTAAAAATGTATGTCAGCTCAATCCATATCTGAAAGTTAAAGGTTTTATAAGTGTTCTTCTAAATTTATTAATTTTATTTTTCATGATTTTCAGAACATACTAGTGTATTTCAAACTACGTCAAAGGTGATTGAAAAATTAAGTCTACTCAGTTTTCTATTGTAGCCACATCCCACTATTTTTGGACTCATTTTTATTTGGATTATGAAACCATACCTTATATTTTTATGAACCACGTTTGGAAATAATATGAAAATTAGACCCTCTTTAGTTCTAATAGGAAGAATATTTCTGTCATATATCCAATTGACATAGAAAACATGGCATATTGAAAAAACTATAAAATAAGGACAAAATATGAGTTGTGAATTTAGGCTCCTGGTACAGGAAACTGTTCAGTTGATAGTTCTAGTTTGGTTTTGCAGTGTTAGTAAGCCAGCTTTTATTGGATTTTGGTCGTTCTCGATTGGCACTCAGACAGGGTAGATGTAGAATTCACCAAGTTTTAGCTATCTTTAAAATGACCAATGCAACAATCTGCTTCCATAGCTAAGTCCAGACTTTCTGTGAACTGAAAGGAAACATTCTTGAACTAAAAAAAAACTATCTTTATTGATTCTATCATACACCGCTGATTTCTTTCGACAAATTAAATGCTGAGAGAATATATGTTTTAGATTATAGGCAAGAAAGAAAAGTTTTATTTTAAAAATAAAGTCAAATAACACTGTGTAAAAATCACACTGGGTTCATTTAACTTACAAAACCTGTGACAAAACAATAAATGTTTCAAAGATCTTGGAAAAATACTTAATTTGGACAAATTATGGTAAGATAAAGTCTAAATGTAAAACTGGATATCTGAGTTTTTCAGTAACACCAGATTACAGTTAACAAAGAAATTGAAATCTATTAAAGGAGCTAGAACACCAACTTTTGTTATGTACTTCTTGATGCTTTAAAGATCAAGGTGCGACAGACAAAAATTGAGAGTTACTTGAGGCTGAATAGATGTAAAATATGTTTTACAATGATGGACCTGTCATCAAATTAGTTCCATAGCTACCAGGGAGTTTCTTTGTGTGCCAATCTTTAAACATTCTGTTATCTTCAGGATGAGTTAAAGCAGGATTGTAAGCAGGAGACACCACAAGTACAGATGATCAGTTAATGGTTTGTTCTATTTTCCCTTTCAAACAGTAGCTAAGCTCTCACATGTCTAAGATGACAATACTAAATTTATTACAAGGTTGTCTATGTGCAAACCATTCAAAATATGGCAAAGATATCTTCCTTGAAGATACCAACACATCACACAAATATGCATTTAGGCAAAAACAAACCCCTTTCTGCACCAGCTAGAGAAACTATTTCAGGATTTGTCCTTCTTAACCCACTAAAAGCAACAGCAACGGAAGGCAATGGCTTAGTGGTATAATCACTAGACTATTAATCCAGAGACTGAGTTAATGTTCTGGGCTCCTACATTTGAATCTCACCATGGCAGATGGTAGAATTTGTATTCAATAAATTATCTGGAATTAAGAGTCCGATAATGGCCATGAAATCATTGTCGGTTGTCAGAAAAATCCATCTGGTTCACTGATGTCCTTCAGGAAAGGAAACTCCTTACCTGGTCTGTGATTCTAGACTCACAGCAATATCGTTGACATTTGGATATAGATGATCCCCAAAATAGAGGGATGTGAGTAAGGATTGAACAGGATTGGGCTTTTCTCATTGGAATTAAGAAGAATGAGGGTGATCTCATTGAAATGTTAAGTATGTGGGTACAATTACAACGTTTAAACGACATTTGAATAAATACACGAATAGGAAATGTTTGGAGGGATATGGGTTGGGAGCAGGCAGGTGGGAATGGTTTAGTTTGGGATTATGTTTGGCATGGATTGGTTGGACCGAAGGGTCTGTTTCCTTGCTGTATGATTCCATGATTCTCTGCTCAGTTAATGTTGGATGTCAAGTGTATCCTTGCAAACTCGTTTGTATTTTCTGAGCAATCTCACTACATCTCTGTTTTGATCTTTCTCCAAATATGAAAATACAGTGTCTAAATTGTCAAATACTTCTGCATTTGTGAATCTAAAGTAGTGAGTTCATTTTGGGAATGATTCAACTCTCTTTGGCACTTATCCTTCTTTCTTCTATCTTCCTGTAGTAGACTCAATACTTGACACACCTGTACATTGTCATCATCTTCTCTATGATAGTACTATTTTAACATTGTCACATGACATTATCAATTCTCCTTTCTAGGATTATCAATTAAATATAGTAATTCACTAACCCCTTTAACTACTTTGTAAGGACTAGTGAACTTTGCTTTCAGTGGCTCATCTACTTCTTGATGTCATCAAGATGGCGGTGGAGTAGGGTTCCTGCACCGGGGCTCGTCTGCTCTGATCTCTTTTCTTCCCATTTTTTTCTTGTTTTTTTTTTCTTTATAATTACTTCTCTTTATTGGTCATGGTAAGGAATCCCAGTGCAACTCAAGTGGGCCTGGCGTGGACCCAGCAGCAGTGGCGAGCAAGCTCCTACTTACTTTTCCAGGGTGAGCACAGGACTTGGGATCAGAATCCGTGGCTGCTACATTGACAGAGGTGATGTCAGTAAGGTAGGCCCAGTGACAAAAAATGGTGCCAGAGGATTGGCATCATCGTTGTTATTTGGGTCTGGCGCTTGCAACGGGGAAGTGGTAGCAGAAGGGTATTACAACAACATCAAATTGGGCCCAGCGGCAAGAGATGTGACTCTGACGTTGGCAGGTCTAGTGTAGCTGATGGCGAGGTGGTGGCGGAGGAGAATCCTCGCAGTGGCAAAAGATGGCACCTGAACAGGACAACTTCAATGTTGGTTGGCTCCAGTGTAGGTGGCGGAGAGGCAGTAGAGGAGGGATGGCAATACAGGCGTCATTGCTGATGAGCTGGTTCAGGAATCTCTTTAGGCTCTATCTTTTTACCTTTTTCTTATTACTAAAACTATTCAAATGGCATCGGATCATGGCAACAGTGAAAAAGCTTTTCACTGTATTTTACTGTTTTTCTCACTGTAAAATATATATGTCAATAAAATCATTTATTCATCCATTCATTCCCCTTGTAAAGGGCAAGAGTACAAAAGCTTCATCTCCTGCTTTGAAATTTTTGGTGTGCCCACTCTTTCCTTTCATTTTGGGTAGTTTTCAGACCTTCCTGCACAACTCTATATGCTCCTGTTAATCTTTTGAGAAATGTGGACATATTCTCGAACATTGAATAAGAGGTGCTGCTCCTCCAATTTGCAGGTGGCGTCATTGTGACGTTGGAGGAGGCCATCCCACACACTGGAGGAGCAGCACCTTATATTCCACCTCAGGAGCCTACAGCCCAAAAGCCTAAATGTGTATTTTACCAGTTTTAAAATCTCCCTACCCCCAGCCTCATTCCATGACCAACCCTTCCTCTCATCCCTGCCTCCTTGACTTGGCACAACCTGTCCATCATCTTTCCCTTCTATCTGCTCCTCCCACCTCATTCACTGATCCCCACCACTCCCTATCTGCACTCACCTATCACCATCCCACCTATCTTCCCCAGCCCCACCACTCCTCTCTGTATTCTGAGCTCCGTCCCCCATCCCTCCATCAACTCCCCCCCACCCCAAAGAAGGGTCCCGACCTGAAATGTCAACTTTCCTGCTCCTCCGATGCTGCCTGGAATGTGTTCCTCCAGCTCCACACTGTGTTATCTCTGAATTCTTCCACTACCATTTTAGTTTTGATTGCTCTTAATGGAAAGGCTCTGGAAATTAAGTCGTCATATCTGTGAATAGTAAGGATATATTCAATTCTGGCTTTTGTTTTAGGTACAGGTCCTAATGGTTCCTCAAAAATGGAATTAGGGGTGTTGCTTTCATTACAACTTGACAAGTATGACATTTTACAAAAGTACACCATATCTTTATGCAATTTTGGCTGGGTAAAATACCTGTTTGTGAATGCCTGAGTTTTTAGTATCCCCACATGCCTTGCTATGGGAATTTCATACGCTAGTTGCAATATCTCCCTTTGTTAGCTGGGCAGTATGACTACCTAATGTACAACTGACCATTCTTCACCATGCAGGTCTATGAGGGCATCTCCACTTACTCATCAGCACTCCATTTTTCAGATAATAGCACTCCTGAACTCCTTTGGCCTCTACCTCAGTATGAGATGACTGTGCTAATCTGATTAACTCAAGATCTTTTTTTTTTGCCATAATTGGAATATCATACCAAACACTCCACTTGGATTATCTTCATCCTTTAGGAAAGATTCAGATGTCCTTTCAGTTGCTTGTGGTGTCACATCAAACCTCATTGTTGGATTATTTTTAACCATTATACTAATTACTATACACAGAGGAAAGACGTCAGGAACCTGTTCCTGTAATTGTTTTGTTTCTTGTACCTCCTTGGCCATTGTGTAATTATGGGTGAAGTGACTATTTTGTCCATAGGTAATGTTTTTGTTACTCCAACAATTACTTCTCCTGATAACAGATCACAGTTCTACTTTATATAATGGAACTGAAAGATATTCTCCACCAATCCCGTTTACTGATACCTTAGCTCCCATTGAACTCTCTGAAGGAGTAATCAAGTTCTTCTCCAGTAAAAATGATTGCATTGGGCCTGTTCCTTTCAGTATGGTTGTGGGTTTAGCTATCTCACCTGAAGAAAAAGGAGTCGACAACAATGTGCACACCTTCCATCTACTTTACACATTTCTTTACTACTTACAGTATTCACCTCAAGCCTTTTCATTAGACTTAAAGCTACAACTTGGTCCACGGTATTATCCTTTTGTGATAACCTTCTCTGACTTATAATTCTCTTAGGTCTACCTTGCAACCTCCAACGTTCCGAATGCACATGGCCCAACTTTTTGCAACAGAAATGTTTAAACTTCTGAATTTCACTTTCACCCTCAGCAATTTCCTCCTTAATCTGAGGAGGAGTTCACAGAGCATTCCCCATGTCCATTCTCTATCCTGGCTACCTGCCTTCCCTTCACTCTCTCACTTTTTTTATTCTTCTCAAATTGCTGAGGGTGATGGAAGAAAGGTTTATGGATCAGTGCATAATCATCAGCCATTATAACTTCCTGTCTTGCTGTTGCTACCCTTTGGTCTTCTACATGAGTTTGATTACAGAAGGTAAGAAAGTTCTAAATTCTTCGAAACAAATAATTTCTCTGAAAGCATTGTAAGTATTTTCAGCCTTTAATGCTCTTATCAATCAATCAAAATTATTTTGTTTAACTCTTTCAAACTCAGTAGAAGTTTGTCCAGGCTGTTTCTGAAAGCTCCAAAACCTCTTCCTGTATTCTTCTAGGACCAACTCAAATGTGCTTTTCACTTCTTCATAATCCCTACAGCATTCCTCCAAAAGGGATGCATGAATCTCTAGTGCTTTCCAGTTAATTTACTTTGCATGGGCAGGTCAATTCCACTTTTGGCCACCTAATTTGTTTCGCTATTTCTCAAACAATCCTTGGAATTCCAGATTTTTAAGTTCTAACTCTCTTTGGAATTCCATCTCCAGTTTTTTTCATTTCCATTTGCCTGAACTGTATCTCAAGGTTTGCTGATGCATCCAATGTTCTACCTGTACCAGCAGGCCTCTCAATTTCCATTAAACCTGGCTGTTTCATTCCTAAATCTATAATGACTGCCTTTTTAGCTTGCTCTGGCAACTTTGTTTTTAGTCTGCTGCCTAACTCTGCTAGTTTAGTTTCACTCACAACTGTACTAGGGAAACTTCAGACATTTTCAAAAACTCTCTAACAATATTCAGTGCCATTTTATGTATGAGTACAAACTTGGTGACTACCCACTCGAAATGCCAAAATCCAATTTCAGACCTACATTATGTATTTCAAAAATACAGGCCTTCAGCCCTAGTTATGGTATGTCATTGAGACAGACAGATGAACCAAATCAGCCTTTCTACCACTGTATTCACAAAACAGTCGAATTAAAACCTTCAAATGCCCTTAAAATTGCACCCAATGATTTCTCACCAGAGTTTTGAAGAACTAATCCCATACTCTGCGAATAATCAATTCCAGACACCAGTTTTTATCTTAAACAAAAGTCTTAGCAATACAGTAACTTTATCAGAGCAAAATTAAACAAAATAATCTAATTAATTTCTATGCTTTAAATCCAAAAGCTCTTTGTTTTCACCCTCATGCACACAAAGGACAGACAGACAAACAAACACAATTAAGGGATTAATAAAAGAAAATAACAACATTGGCCAGATTATTTAAGTGGTTTTCACGATGGGTTTTGAATGGACCTCGCAAATGTTAAGTCTGATCTCTCTCTCTCTCTGCACTTTCTCTGTGGCTGTAACACTGTATTCTGCTACCCTGATGCACTTTGTGTGGTGCAATCTGCCTTTATACCATGCAAAACAACACTTTTCACTGTAACTTGGTACATGATGACAATAAATCAAGCCAAAAAACTCAATTCTATATACACACGATTTCTAAGTTGATTTTCTGAAGACATCAGTTAATGCCACCTTTTCCAGTTCACTCTGATAAATTCAATGAGACTTATAACTTAGTTTCTATTCTCTGAAATTCCAATAGCTGATAATGGGAGGTTACGCAGAGAGCTTTCATACTGCCACATCAACAGCCAAACTCCTTCTCCCAAAAAACACAGTCTAAAACCCAGTTCAGACTCTGGCCTCTCCCTGTCAGACTGACCGTCTCCCCATGAGGTCACAGTTACCATTCAACATCTGCCATTTGCTGGAGCATAAGGTCTTTCCCAGACTTGCTGGAAGCAATTCCAAAGGTACTGACCTTGTTAACAGCCAAATATCTGCTATCTGTTTAAACATTCTGCTGTCCTTTGATGTTTAAGTGTCTGTAGAGCATCTTGCTCAAGAACCAACCTGCAACTAACTTTTGGGCCAGGATTCTGAAACAAACACACACCAACTTGTTTATTCTCTATTTTTTCCCCACAAACTGTTGCCTATAGTCCAAAGGTCATCTTCAGCTCACAATTCTCATTTCATCAAGAGTTCTAACACAATTATAAAACATTATGAGGAAGATGTCAGGAATTTTTTTACGTGTTCTTCTGTTCTGAAAGATGCTCAGAAATGAAAATATTTATTTTACGTGCACAAAAATATAAAAAGCACTGCAAAGTCATAAGTCACACGAGATCTCTTAATTTTCATCTGAAATGTATTTGTTGTGTGTGCCTGACACTTGGAATGAGATTTTTGTACGTAAGCAAAAGTTTGCTCTGAAGCTCACACAAGAGGAACTAAGAATCAGGAATATGGAGCAGGAGTTAGTCATTCTACCTTTCAAGCTTGCTCCACTGCTCAATACAATATAATCCCAGTACTACTCGCCAAATGAGATCCCAGAATGAAACCTGACTTAATAGATCAGTTCTTTTTAATTTAGTTACTCAATGTGATGGTTAACCACTGAGACATATTCCCAGGAGAGGAATTAAACATCAGCCACAGTTCCTGCTCCTGTTCACAAGCCAGGAACCTTTGTTGGACTAGGTACCAAATAATACAGCATTCTCAGTGCGAACAACTCAATGAGTCTCACCAACTCAGCTCATACACACCCGCTGGAATTTGACAGCAATGGGAGTATAACCTGGAGAAAGTTCGTATTTTCAGAGGGGAAACTACCTCCTCTCTTCCTTTAACATGTCTCTTAAAGCCTACATTCTTGAACAAGCTTTTGACAATCTTTCTGAGTATATCCTTGTGGAGGTTAGTATTAAATTTTGCTTGTTAATGTCCTTGTTGACAAGGGGAGGGAGAACGGCTGCATCAATTTCCACTCTTTGTTTGACTGCAACAGGTTCTTTTCAAGAAGAGAATATACTTGCCAATTCATTGAGTATTTAACCGTTTCCATGCTGTGACTGTGAAAGATCACCTTGAGACGTTTTGAAAAAAACTGAAATTCATTGTATTTCACCTAGTGTAAGTAAAATACAAAAAAATGCTCCCACTTTCTCACACACGTGCACTCAGGTTCATGCACACAGATGGTTTATAAAGTGACAGAATAAGTTAAGTGATGTTTTAAAGTCCAACAAATACTTGAGTTCTACGGATACTGCAGTTTGATGATTTGGTTGGATCTGGGCTGAGATCAGTGGAACCAGGATTCAGAACTGAGTCAGGTGAAGGATGCTTTAGGTTGATCTAGTTTTTCTTTTGGAGGCAGCAACATTTGTGTTGATTATTAAAAATGTCTCTGCCTGTAGTGTGTGGATAGTAAAACAGCACATGGGATTTGGGATTGTGAAATGGGTGCAGAGAGAGGGCATGTACTCTGGAATCTGATGCCTTCTGTATATTTTCTTTGTTCTTGGGAGTATTAGGTTTTGGCATTGGAACCAGTTTTGATCGTGCGACCAAATGATCAAGACTTCTATTGCTCACCCAAATAATTCCAAGTTTGAAGCCACACAATGATGACTGCTTGGTGACTGTTCACACCTGCAATTTTCTGAGTTAAGTGTCAAACTGAGAGGCATTGAGCCAGATTTTCTAGTGAGTGGTAAACCCATGCAGAGTTACACACTTTGGCTGTATTTTTTAATGAAAGAAGGGTGCTCAGTATTTCTAACAGGAGATTCCACTCAGTTCTCCATCAGAAATGCAGAAGCATAATTCCATTTGGATAGTTCTTTCGTAGTGAAGAACATCAGAGTCAACAAGCCACTCCTCCCTATCATTGCAGTCAGCTGCTGTAGTCTGAAATTTACAAGTCCAAGACAGCCATTTTGACAGGTGCTGTGAAAGGTAAGTATGTAAGGTGTGATATATTTGGATGCTTGGAGGGTTAGGTTAGTGAGTAGGGTGCCAGATAAGTAGGGTGCAAACAGGGAAATTAGGATGCCAGATAGTTAAGAGGTAGCATGCTAGCTAAGTAGGTTGCCAGGTTGGTAAGGGTAAGATTCTAGTTGGGTAAGGTGCAAGCTAGGGTAATTGTAATTTGGCAAAGATGTAGTTAAGTGTTCAGGGTAATTCGGGGTGGACTGGAGAAATCAAGTCTAATGGGGAGACTAGTGTTTGGTCTGAGGGGTTTGGGTCCAGCAGTGAGGAATTAGGTTGGGTCCAGCAGAGGATTGGAGACCGGCACAAGCTGGTCCGACTGTACAGTGGGCAAAAGAGATTAGATGTCCAGTGGCAGGAGTGTCAGGTTGGGTCTGACAGTGGGATGAGGAGGGGTCAGGGCTGGTGCTGGTGGACTGTGGGTGGGGTAGAGGTCATTTTGGGGAAGTCAGGTCTGATGGGACTGGGGCTTGAGTGCAGATTGGGGTGGGGTTGTCAGTTCCAAGGGTGTGTCAGGTCCTAGGAGAAGGGGATATCTGCACAGGTGGGGGTGGGGTTCTAGGACATAATGGAATTGCCAGGCAAAATGTTCAATTTCCCACGCAATTCTTTGAGGATTCTGCAGGGTCGCTATGCATATCTCTGATCTATACTCACAAAATGACTACCTGGCCAGCAGAAGACCTGACCCATTTTGTCTAGGAATGCATAGTTTTGTCCCAGTACGCTCATCCAAGTGGGGGGTCCTATTGTTCATGGACTTTAAAAGGTCTGAAAGGGTTTCTGTTGAGGAGTGCTAGAAGTATCACCCGCTGTGACAATATCATATGGATTTGTAACCAGAACAGCTTAGGATCTTTCAGCATTGAAACATCTCATCCTCCTCAAGTATCTGTGACAATGTCTATCACATCAATAAAGCCTGTAACTAGTTGGTGACATGGAATTAACTTTATCTTGTTAAGAACAAGGGACTTTTTGAGTGAGACCAGGAAGTAATTATCCTTCCCTACCCAGGGAAAACAGACCCTGTAAGTTTGTGGATTTAGAAAGGACAGGGACATCAACCTTCATCATGAGCAGCAATTCATACAGCAAGTAAACTGACATCCCTATAGAACATACTGCACTAATGCTATCGAACTAAGCACTTTCCAGAGTCCTGAGTGTGAGTCTTGGCAGCTATTTTAGCAACTGTTGATTTCATCTCTTAATATTCAGTGATGTTCAACCAATACAGATATAAAGTCTGATGAAGGGTTAATTCTGATGTTAATTCTGAGTTCTCTTCACAGATGCTGCCAGACCTGCTGAGCTTTTCCAGCAACTTCTGTTTTTGTTCCTGATTTACAGCATCTGCAGTTCTTTCAGTTTTTATTAAGATTTTAAGCCATTTTGATATAAAGCACAAATTTGGAAAACTCCTGTTCAGTGTCTTGGGACTATTTACTGGGTTAAAAGTGGTATATTAATGTAAGTAGCTCTTGTATTAATTTCATACTTTGGAATGGAACATTTTCCCAATTCCAACATATAGTGTTAACAGCAGGGAGACATAAATCAGGTACATCATGGTTAGATGGTAAGGAAAAGATACTCTTAATCACAGATGATAACTACAAAGTATGACTTTCAGAAAGCATCACAATCCATAAGCACCTTCGAAAATAATTTACAAAATCTAGTTTGTGATGCAGAATTCTAAAAGCTAAATGTACTGTCATCATACTGACAGCTGTATACATTAGTTGCTGGCAATTATTGAAAAGTATTCTGAGATGAAATAAATCATTGTTGAGAGGCATGGATTAATGGCATATTTGATAAGGGAAGGTTGTGTCTGATAAACTTCATGAAATTTTTTGAGGCAGTAGTAACAAGAAGGGCAGATAAGTCTAATGTATTCAAAGTACTATACATTCACTATAGCAAGATTTTTGACAAAGTCTCACATGGTAGACTGACAGTGGAAAGTAAGCAAAGATTTTTGATGGAGAATGTGACTGAAGGCTGTTTCCAGTGGCATTCTACAGGGTTCAGTAACAGGGTCCTTGCTATTCATGAAATATATCAATGAGTTACATTTAAATATAGGTGTGTAATTAAAAATTTGCAGATGAAAAGAAAATTGGCGATTGGTTGATAGATATCAATGGAATGTTCAGGTGGACGGAACAGTGGCAAACAGAATTCAATCCTGAGAAGCATGAGGTAGCTAATTTGCAAAAGAAGAACAATCTAATGGACACTTAATACAAGGTAGAATTTTGAAAAAAGTATATGAATCGAGGAACAAAAAGTGTATATTATCAGATGTTTGTATGTTGAAGGACAGATCCAGAAAGCAATGATTCTTTCATTTGCTGAGATTTATCATATGAGAGCATAGAAATTAAACTAGAATTGTATAAAATATTAGTTAGACAGCAGCTAATGTATGTGCAACAGTTTTGCTCACTGCATTTCAGGAACCATAGGAGATGTAATTACATTAGCAGAGATTTTCAGAAGAGATTTACAGAGATGTTAACTGGAATGGAAAAAGTGAAGACATTTTGGAGCAGCTAGCCATACTTTCTTTGCAACAAGTAGGCTGAGGGTACATGTAATTGTGGGCTGTAGAAATGAGAATAGAAAGGACCAACCTCTCACCATTAACAGACTCGTCCATAACCAGAAGGCAATGACTTAAAGTGTTGGAAATAATAGAATTGAGGAATAATTATTTTCACCCAGATAGAGGTGCTGTATGAACATTACGACCTGAAAAGGTGATAGAAACAAAAAACCTTCAGCACATTTAAAAAAAATATTTATTTATATGTAACCGAGGTGCTGCAATTCACAGTGCTATGGACCAAGAGGTGAAAAGAGATTTGACAGGCTAGCTTGTCCTTAACTGCCACTCAACTCAATGACCGCCTTTTGTGTTGTGAATCTTTCTCGGTTTTATGCATGCATGGTGTTGACTGATCTTTTGCACTGATGTGAATATTTGTCTCCAGGAGATGTTAAATATCCTAGTGTAAAACCACTTGGTTGTGACATATTAAAATAATGAGTTACATAGGCAAACAGATAAATCACATAAGATTGATAATACACAACAATAGCATTTGCAAAGAGGAAAGATACATTTCTGTTCTTGACTATGACCCACTTGCTATCTGGAGTTTTAAGAAAGGCTTGATATTTCATGTTAAACTATATTTTCTCAAAAGATGCTCCTCATCCGATCCATTGTGTATTAATTTCGGATTATTTACAGATTTATTCTGTAAAAAGGTTTTGAATCAAATTCAGAATGCTTTTCTTTCTGATTTCTGCCTTCTCTCACATTACATTTCTTTAACAGTCGCCTTTTAAATGAGAATTATTGTGCCCTGTTGCTGATCAGCATGACAGCTCAGCTTGAAAATGTTCTGAAAAGCATTTGATAATAATTTAGGAAAAACAACTGCAGTTAGCGAGAAAATGTCTCTCACTAACAGCCAGACTTCTAACAGTAAAATTGACATGTTATTGAGGCAAGGGTAAGACTGACAGAGGCAACAGCATGAGCACCTGGTTGCTACAGAAATAAAAGCGCACTTCATTCCACTCTCCTTAACGCTGATTGGCTCTGAGAATACAGCACCTTTATGCACCATAATTTCTGAAACCACTTTATTTCAGAGGTGACCCTGCAGACTCTGAAGGAATTTCCTGGGGAATTGAAGATTCTGCTGGGCAATCTCTCTACACCCAGGACGCTCTGAAAGTTTCATTTCAGTCCGAGAATTCGGACAGTTCGGATAGAGTAAACAGCCTAATTCCTGAGTAACTGTTCAGTTTAAGACTGATAAAACGTCTTACTCGTAATCTGTTTTTTATGTAAATCTATAATAGTAAGGTGAAGGCATTTTTTTTCTTGTGTTTATACTGTGATCTGTCCCTTGATTGAGTTTTATGGATTGGTATTAAGTTATCCCACAGCAGGGTTTTTGAGCAGAAATATTGTACTAACGCTGTGTTTGTTTTCAGGTCATTTCTGGGTCTGTAGATTGTTAAAGGGGCAGAAACAGCTTTTAGTAGGGTGATGTACTCTTCCTGTGAGATGTGGGGGATCGGGGAGATTTTGAATGTTCATGGAGATTCTATCTGCAGGATGTGTGTTTTAGTTGCAAATCCTATTGGATTGAATAGATTGGTTCGACTGACGGTTAGAGATAACGAGGAATTTACAAGAGCTAGGGCTGAGATGGATGGCAGTTTCAGGAAGGTGAAGACACTGCAGATACAGTCAGGTAGATGGTTAAGTGCTGTGAATGGTAGAAGAGTAGTGCAGAAGTCGCCTGTGGTTATCCGCAGGTTGAACAGGTATGCCATTTACGATGCTGTAGGGCAGAGGATGGCCTCTCAGGGGAGTAAATCCCTGACATGAGATTTCTGGTACCGTGACTGGTTCTACCCTAATGAGGGCTAAGTCGGGTTCCAAGCAATCGATTGTAATAGGGGACTCTCTATTCAAGGGCACAGACAGATGTTTCTGCAGCTGTCAGTGAGACATCAGGATGGTGAGTTGCCTCTCTGGTGTCAGGGTCTTGGATATCTCAGAGAGGGTTCAGAATATTCTGAAAGGGGAGAGTGACCAGCAGGAGGTCCTTGTGCATGTTGGTACCAATGACCTAGGTAGGGAAAGAGATAAGGTTCTGCAGAGAGAATATAGAAGACTAGGCAAGAGGTTAAAAAGTACTACCGGTGCCATGTGCTAGTCAGGGTTGGAATAGAAGGATAGAGCAGATGATTGCATTGCTGATGAGCTGATGCGGGGGAAAGGATTCGCATTTTTGAACCATTGGGATCTCTTCAGGGGTACAAATAACCTGTATAAGATGTATGGGTTCCACCTGAGTTGGAAGGAGACCAATATCCTGGCAGGGTGATTTGCTAGTGTTACTCGGGAGGTTTTAAACTAGTGAGGGCGGGGTGGGAAGCAAAGCCATAGTGAAATAGGCTGAAGCTGGTATAGCAGATAAGGTGACCAAGTCTAACAGACAAGGCAGATAAGAGCTTGGCAGAGAATGAGGTAACACTGATAAATTAAACTGCATTTACTTCAATGCAAAAGGCCTGACAGGTAAAGCAGATGAACTCAGGGCATGGTTAGGAACATGGGACTGGGATATCATAGCTATTACAGAGATGTGCCTCTGGGATGGACAGGACTGACAGCTTAACGTTCCAGGGTATGGATGCTATAGGAAGGATAGAAAGGAGGTTGGGGGGGTGGGGATGGGGGAAAGAGAGGAGGGGGAGTGGCATTTTTGGTTAGGGAGGCCATCACGGCTGCAGCTATGGAGGATAATCTTGGGAGATCATACAGTGGGTGGAAGTGAGAAGTAAGAAATGCATGAATGCCTATTGTATTATAGGAGACCTGTTCAATAGTCAGTAGGAAATTGAGAAGCAAATATGTAAGGAGATCTCAGATATCTGTAAGAAAAATAGGGTTGCAATGGGAGGGGATTAACATAAACTGCAACTGCTGTGGTGCTAAGGGTTTGGATGGGGAGGAAATTGTTCAGTGCGTACAAGAAAACACTCTTATTCAATATGTGGATGTACCTATGAGAGAAGGTGCAATACCTGACCTTCTGTTGGGAAAAATAGCAGAGCAACTGACTGAGGTGTGAGTGGGAGAGCACCTTGGGACAAATGATGATAATTCTATTAGTTTTAAAATAGTTAAGGAAAAGAATAAAAGTTATCAAAAAGTTAAAATTTTAAATTGGAGTAAGGCCCGTTTTGACATTATTAAACAGGCACTTTCAAAATTTGGTTGGGGGAGGTTATTCCCAGATAAAGGGACGACTGAGAAGTGGGAGGCCATTAAGAATGAGACAGCGAGAGTTCAGAGACAGTATGTTCCTGTTGGTGTGAAGGGCAAGGTTGGTAGGTGTAGGCAAAGCTGGATGACTAGGGAAAATGAGGCTCTGGTTAAGAAAAAGGAAGCATGTATCAGGTATAAACAGCTGGGATCGAGTGAACCCCAAGAAGAATATAAAGGCAGTAGGAGAATACTCAAGGGAAATCAGGAGGGGAAAAAAGGGGACATGAGATAGCTTTGGCAAATTGTTAAGGAGAATCCAAAGAGATTCTATAAATACATTAAGACTAAAAGTATAATGAAGGAGAGAATAAGGCACCTTAAAGATGAACATGGAAGTGTATGTGTGGAACAACAAGAGATTGGTAAGATATCAAATGAATATTTTGCATCTGATTTACTGTGGAGAAGGACATGGAAGATAGGCAACTTGGGGAAATAAATAGTGACGTGTTGAAAGTAGTTCATATTAGAGAAGAGGAGGTGCTGGTGATCTTAATATTCATAAAGGTAGATAAATCACTGGAGCCTGATCAGTGTTTCCCACAACTTTTGTGGGAAGCTAGGGAAGTGATCGTTGAACACCTTGCTGATATAGTTGTATTATCAATGGCCACGCGTGAGGTGCCGGAAGCCTGGAGGTTGGCTGATGTGCTTTCATTATTTAAGAATGGCAGTAAGGAAAAGGCAGGGAATTATAGACCAGTTAGCCTTACATTAGTGGTGGGTACATTGTTGGACAAGATTCTGAGGAACAGGATTTACGTGCATTTGGAAAGGCAAAAACTGATTGGGGATTTGAAGAAGGGTCTCGACCCAAAACGTCAGCTTTCCTGGTCCTCTGATGCTGCTTGGTCTGCTGTGTTCATCCAGCTCTACACCGTGTTATAACTGATTGGGGATAGTCAGCTTGGCTTTGTTTGTGATAAATCCTTTACCTGTTGGTGTGAAGGGAAAGGCTGGTAGGCTTAGGGAATGCTCGATGACTAGAGAAAGTGAGGCTCTGGTCAAGAAGGAGAAGGAGGTATATATCGGGTATTGACAGCCGTGATTGAGTGAATCACGAGAAGAATATAAAGGCAGTAGGAGTATACTCGAGGGAGATCGGGAGGGCAAAAAGGGGACATGAGATAACTCTATTTGCCAAAGTTAAGGAGAATCCAAACAGGTTAATACATTAAGGGCAAAAGAGTAAGTAGGGAGAGAATAAGGCCCCTTAAAGATCAATGTGACCATCTGTGTGGAACCACAGGAGGTGAGTGAGATACTAAAGTAATATATTGCATCAGTATTTACTGTGGAGTGGGATATGGAAGGTAGGGAACATGGAGAAATAAAAAATAATGATGTCTTAAACAGTTCATATTACAGAAGAGGTGGTGCTGGAAGTCCTAAAACACATAAAGGTAGCTAAATCCCTGGGAGCTGATCAGGTGTTTCCCAGAACTTTTGTGGGAAGCTAGGGAAGTGATTGCTGGGCCTCTTGCTGAGATATCTGTATCATTGATGGCCAGATGCCAGAAGCCTGGAGGTTGGCTAATGCGGTGTTTAAGAAAGGTGGTAAGGAAAAGCCAGGGAACTATAGACCAGTTAGCCTTTTGACAATGTCAGTTAAGTTGTTGGAAGGGATTCTGACGGACAGGAAAGGTAACAATTGATTAGGGATTGTCGGCATGGTTTTGTGTGTAGGAAATCGTATCTCACTAACTTGTTTGAGTTTTTTGAAGTGGTGAGAAAGAAGCCCTGTGTGGTGGTCTCATCCCGGAGGGGCTGTCTCTACTTGGCATGGTGGTCTCCAGGTTTGGCCATCTTGACCCGGCGTGGAAGTCTTCTTCAGCGGTGGCTTCCAGGTATTCCAACAGTCAACTTAATCGACTTCCCTGAACTGAAATTGATCTAAAGTGAACTCTGTCTTAATTTATACTTTTTTCTTATCTATGACTTCTGTGACTAATACAGTTGCCATGGTATGACAACTTATAAAACTTCTCACTTTTTTTCTATAAAAATACATGTGACAATAAATTACTATTCTTTTCTATTGTGGCCAGTAGTGTGCCACAAGGATTAGTGCGGGGTCCACTGCTTTTTGTCATTTATATAAGTGATTTGGATGTGAACATAGGAGGTATGGTTAGTAAGTTTGCAGATGACACCAAAGTTGGAGGTGTAGTGTAAAGATCATTATCTCAGGGTAAGATGGGACCTTGGTCAGATGGAGTGACAGATAGAGTTTAATATAGATAAATGTGAGGTGCTGCATTTTGGTAAGGCAAACCAGGGCAGGCCATATACACTTAATGGTAAGGCCCTGGGAAGTGTTGCCCAAGAGACCTTGGGGAGCAGGTGCATAGTTTCTTGTAAGTAGCATCACAGGTAAACAGGGTGGTGAAGAAGGCATTTGGCACGCTTGCCTTCATTGGTCATAATACTGAGTATAGGAGTTGTGATGTCACGTTGTGGCTGTACAGGACATTGGTGAGGCCACTTTGGAATAATGTGTACAATTCTGGTCATCCTTCTATAGGAAGGATGTTGTTAAACTTGAGACAGCACAGAAAAGATTTACAAGGATGTTGCCAGGGTTGGAGGGTTTGA
This sequence comes from Rhincodon typus, assembly GCF_021869965.1. Lineage (NCBI taxonomy): Eukaryota > Metazoa > Chordata > Chondrichthyes > Orectolobiformes > Rhincodontidae > Rhincodon > Rhincodon typus. The sequence continues at coordinate 8,666,933 of NC_063358.1, forward strand.
GCTCTACGGAAAGGCTGAATAGAAGGGGCTTTTCTCCCTGACATGTTGGAGACTGAGGGGTGACCTTATAAATGTTTATAAAATCATGAGGAGCAAGGATAGGGTGAATAGTCAACTTCTTTTTCCTAGTGTGGGGAAGTCCAAAACTAGAGGACATAGGTCTAAGGTGAGAGGGGAAAGATTTAAAAAGGATCTCAGGGATGACCCTTTTTTTCATGTAGAGGGTGGAAGGAACTGCCAGAGGAAGTGGTGGAGGCAGGTACAATTACAACATTTAAAAGGCATCTGGATGGGTACATGAATAGGAAGGGTTTAAGAGGGATATGGCCAAATGATGGCAAACGGGAGTCGGTGAAATTGGGATGTCTGGTTGGACTGAAGAATCTGTTTCTGCGCTGTATTACTCTATAAATGATCCCATACTTACCTCCCACTACACCTTTCCCAGCTACTTGCAGCTTGCAGATCTTGACCTTCCTTTCTATGCTGTGGACATGCTCAACCCTTTCTTCACTTCGTTTTTGAATCCTTTTCCCTTCACTAGACCTGACCACCTCCAGATCCAGGGTCAATACCTGACCCCCTTTGGTTGCCATTGGACATACTCCTCCCATTCTTCACACCATACCCAATTCCTTTCCCCCTTCGGTAGATCCAATCATTCCTCAAACCCTGAAACCCATCCACCTACCATAAACACCGCATCATCTACCTGGGCCCCCTTGCCTCTTGGCAACTTACCCCTTCCCACTTGGCATGCTATCCACATGGCATCCTACTAACCTAACATCTTACCCCCAGATTCCTTCACAGCTGGCACCCTACTCTCCCAGCACCTTTTACGTACTTAACTTACATTCTTAATGCTAGACAGCAGCTGTCAAAGTGACTGTCTAGACCTTGAAATATCAGAATACCTACTTGGTAGTGACCTAGTGGTATTATTGTTAGACTACTAATCCAGAGACCCAAGCAATTTTCTGGGCACAGAGGTTTGAATCCCACTATGACAGATATTGGAATTTGAATTCAATAATAATCTGGAATTCAGAGTCTAACAATGACCATGAGCACTGTCAATTGTCAGGAAAACCCTTCTGATTCACTGATGTTCCTCCCTGGTACATGTAAGTCCAAAGTAAGTCACAGCAAGGTGGCTGACTCTTAATTGCTCTCAGGGCAATGCCAATAAATGGTCAATAAATGCTGACCTAGCCAGTGATGCTTACATTCCATGAATAAAAGAAAAGCATACTGCTACAGACACGGGGCATGGTTTGCCTTCCCCCGATATTTCTCCATCATAAAGAATGATCAGACTGGAAGTAGAGCTCTGCATTTCTGAAAGAGCCCTGATTGGATTCTCCTCTGAGAAATGTGAAGCTCCCTCATTGTAGTTTAAAAAGAACAGCAATCTGAGATTGGGCTAGATTTTCCAAGCAGTGGCAATCTACCTTTTTTTCCCATAGTGCTGGTCACGGGGTAAATTAACCAGGACACAAGAGAAGAACTCCCTTGCTTTTCTTTGAATCATGCCATTGGATTTTAAAAGTTTGACATTCCATCTGAAAACCACCTCCAACAGTGCAACACTTCCTCAGCACAGTAGTGAAGTACCAGCTTGGATTTTGTGCTTGTCATCACAATTAGATTGTGCTCTTATACTGTATATTCAATCAGGAGAGTACAGCAAAGTTTAAGAAAACAGTAGTATTTGGAGAATCAATAGTCAGGATTGACAAGGTCTGCAACTGATCTGCATCTGGCATGTTATGTCGATATTCTATATGTTGATCCAGTTGGATACAGATTCAAAAGTGTTTCCTTCTAAAGAATATTGAATAAGAACTTGAATGGGAAAGAATATTTCTAATTACAGTAAACTGCACTTTGAAAAAGTCGGTGCTGTTTCAATGAGATATGAGATCTCATTCTCAGCAGTACTTTTCTATTCAATAATGGAGTAAAAAAAATTGCAAAGTCAAAACCATTTCATTTTGCTTTTGACTTCAAGTTATATATTTATTTTCATTTTTGGTGGTAGGTATTGTGCATCCTCTCTATGTCTTGCATTTCTATCTGATTCTTCACTAAGTTGCTGTCTACACAGTGAAAATTCAGATGATGAAAAAGTGACATCAGCCACAATGATTTAACATATACAAAGCACAGATACGATGCATTTCAAAGATTACAGCACAGTTACAGATTTCTTTAAGATACAGTGGTCAGGCTGTCACATTTCACAGCCTGGACTGGAAGAAACTGAAAACTGTCTTTCTGAAGACTCTACCATATTTTGTAATTGTTTACTAGATTGCTTACAGTTGTAAAGAAGTCACATAATTAAGATCTGCTTGCTGGATGTAAATGGTGTTGTTGCAGCTTTGAGAGCAGTCCGATAGTCCTGGAATTTAACCTTCGTGCAAACTGGTGCCCTCAGCTTCCCTGCTTGAATGAAGTCACACAGCACGGAGATCATCTCCTGCACCAAGTCTGACAAAATACAAACACAACTTTGAGTCAACTACGAAGGTTATAATTTTCTATATTGTTGCATTACACCAAGGCAGCACAGGAACAACAATGTGTAAACGATCAGAAAGCAGATCCGTCTCTTCATACTTACTGCACATTGTCAGTTGCGAGGCATTAGATAGAAGTGGCAGAACCACCTTGTCCTCTGGATTTACTGCCTTTCTGAAGCATGTGATAATGGCCCAGCAATTTTTTACAGTAGATGTGCTACTTGCTTCTCCAGTCATAATTTTTGCCCAACATACCAATACGACATAATGAAATATCCATGGTGGAGCTTGGCCTGGACTCTGGTCAGGGGAGGGGGTAGTAAGCTCCACATCCTTATAAGTTTCTTCACTCCTTTCTCTGACAGAGTAAGTAAAGTAATGCACAGATAACTCAGTGGTTAGTACTCAGTATTTAAGGGAAATCCCGTAAGAACATCTGCATTTGCACAATCTGTTCACTTATTGTATTTAATATTGTACTGATGAGCCATCAAAATCAACACCCATCTCTTCAGCCTTACTATCACTCAGATGGTATCCTTTCGTTGAACGAAATTTGATTGTAAGGTTTTGGTGGCTGATGAACACGTTAGCTACCTATCTGACAGGTATTTGGGAAAGTTTGTTATATATGCTCACGAAGGACTCTTTCTCATCTAGAGTAATTTTGCTGACTTAATTAAAGTGCATGAACTATATGCTAAAGGCTTCTCCACATTATCTTAAGCAGGATCATACTACATCTACCTCTCGTAATGAGACATTGCACATTAAAGCCACTTGTTAGTGGTTAAAAACAGCATCACTAGTTAGTAATATGTCACTATTTACTTCCTTCAATTCTACAAATGTTTTTGACATGCCACAGTCACTCTCAAGGTATTCTATCTTTGAGCAGTTGATACATTGGAGGGATGTATTAGCCAAGTCAGGGATGAACTTTGAATAATACATAATCCCTGAATGTTTTGAGACCTTCATTGATCTCTGATGCCTCTGTTTTCAGAATCTGCTCAACCTTCTCTGATGTCAGGTGGATACCCTTGCAATATGGTACGTTACACATAACACCATGGAACAACACTTGCAAGCAACAAAAGTCAAATGGATAACTAAGTGCCATTTTCACTTCTGAAGCCCTACTCTTAAAATGCATCACGGTAGGCCAAGCAGCATCATAGGAGCAGAGAGGCTGACGTTTCGGGCCTA
>NC_063358.1:8671069-8684910 GCF_021869965.1 Rhincodon typus
TAGGCCCGAAACGTCAGCCTCTCTGCTCCTATGATGCTGCTTGGCCTGCTGTGTTCATCCAGCCCTGCACCTTGTTGTCTCGGATTCTCCAGCATCTGCAGTTCCTACTATCTCTTAAGATGCATCATCCTGTTTTGTAGCTGCTTCATAGAAACATCTCAATCACTTAATGAATAGCATTTACAAGTTGTCACATGGAATAATCTTCATAAACTGAAATACCAATAAAGGAATATACTGAGAAAGCTGAAAATCTGAAATTAAAACAGAAACTGTTAGAAAAAACTGAGTAAATCAGGTAGCATTTTACACATATAGCGAATGTTTTTTCGCAATTGTTATTTTTAAACTAAATAGGTTTAACTACAGAACCGTCAGAAAAGCCATTCTGACATCTGCACCTGAATTTTTTTTTTAACATGGCCCCTTTTTGCAGATAATTCTTTCAGGTTAAGTTGGATATAGAGAGGGATGCAGAAGATTTGTGGCCTTTAGGGGAATAAAAATCAATTTCTTGTGCATTGCACATTTTGTTGCTGTGTACAAAGTTTCCATTTTCCAAAAACATATAGATCTTAGAATCCCTTCGGCCCAACGAGTCCACACCGACCCTCAGAGCATCCCACCCAGACCCACCACCCCATAACCCACCTAATCTACACATCGCTGAACACTATGGGCAATTTAGCATGGCCAATCCACCTAGCTTGCACACCTTTGGACTATGGGAGGAAATCAGAGCACCTGGAGGAAACCCACACAGACATGGCGAGAATGTGCAAACTCCACACAGACAGTTGCCTGAGGGTGGAATCGAACTCGGGCCCCTGTGAGGCAGCAGTGATAACCGCTGAGCCACCGTGCCACCCCTGAATGTGAGTTTGTTAAGACAGGTTTTCTGAGTGAAAAATCACCCTGTACGAAGTCATTTAAAACCTGCAAGTTGCAGAAATATAGCTGGCAGGATAACACAGAGATTCAGAGTCAATCACTGGATGCAATTATTTAAAGAAGTATATTTTATCGGGTTTCAAGGTGACCCTGTTATGTGGCACTTGATGCCATGGAACAACATTTGCAATTTTTTGCTTTAATGTCATACTCTTAAAGTGGATCTAAGGCCTCATTCAATCTTACAATATGTTCTTTCTTGGTCTTACCACTAAGTAAAATGTCATCCAAGAAGCAGCATTCTCCTTTCATCCAGCCTAATATATAACACTCTAGAATACTGTTGATTCAGTACTCACCCCAGATGGTAAGCTTTTAAACTGGTACCACTCATTGTATGTATGAATGGTTAATTCTAATTGCTAATATTCATTTTTTAAAATTGTTCATTTTAAATATGTGTGTTGCTAGGTCAAGACATCACCCATCTGTAATTGCCTCAAGAAAGTGGTAGTGAGCTGCCTTCTCGAACAGCTGCATTCCATGAGTGTAGACCCACAATGTTGTTAGGAACAGAGTTCCAGGATTTTGACAGATTTATCTTATTGAACAACTGCCCATTTGCAAACGATAAAACAAACCTTCATTGACTATTCATAAATCTCTACAATCCAACTCAGTGCATCTGCTACAGGGACTGTCAGAATGGGTAGCCTGTTCACTGATTTTCACATTCTTAATTGTTCCCATTCTTCCCAATCTCTTAGTACACATATGGCACTGACCTAACCTTACAATACATCAGCTGAATTGGCTGCACATTGACCTTTGACTTGACTTCAGCCTTGTGATGCCTGATTTTTATCATTTGGTCTTTCTTGTTAAAGACCACTTTGTGTACTCTTTGCTTTCCTCAATGTCAGGGATACCTTTACTGATTCCTGCTGTGAATTATTTAATTGGTTTAACCCTAAGGCCAATTCCAGCCCATAAGAAAAAAGTTTTTTGTTACCGCCTACTACCAGTGGCAAATAAAATGATGTATCATTATATTCCATTAGCATCACTGATACTGGAATGCTCTTATTGCAATAACTAGTCAATTCCACACCAAATTTGCCAAAGGAAATATGACTTAAAGACCTCCTGTACTTTCCTCCTGAGATAACACACTGTTGTGGTTGTTTTCAGTGGTAAATCTCTGACTTTCATTTCTATTGTGGGTGCTGGACTTTTATCTCTGGCACTTTAAAAGATGGTGGTAGAGTAGGACGCTCCAGTCGGAGTTCCTCTGCTCGCCAGGTCCTTTACCCCTTTCCCTGTTTCTTTTTCTCTCTCTTTTCCTCTTTCTACCCCCAGATCCTCCTCTCCCATTTTAATGGCTGTGGTATCAGTGCCGGTTTCCTTCCACATCAGTTTAATCTCTTTACTTATTAACTTGACCTGCAATTTATTATCCTGTCAGGCCTCCATCAAATGTGCTTCTAAGATTCATGTCTAAGCTTTTACTGTGCCCACAGTGATAAGAGTTTTTTTTAATTTGAGCATGTAATCTGCAATAGTCTCATATGGCAATTACTTCCTTTCATGGAATGCAACTCATTAGTACAATTTCATTCTTAATTGTGTCATAGTATGAGTACAGAATATCATCAATTTCAGATTAGTCCATACTGCAATCTCACTTAACAATGGCATGACAACCCCTAAAAAGTATTTGGGCATGGGATCAAAATAATCTTTTCCTTTCTAGGGCTCAAAATTTTCTCATGGGCTATTTTTTCATGTTTAGGGACTTTTTTTTCTAAGTTTTCAGGAGCTCTTTTTCAATTCTCAGTAACCTATTTATTAGGTGATGCAGTCACTTGGTAACAATACTTTCTGTAGTTTTGTTGATGTATGGGAAACTTGGATGCTCACAGAAACAGAACTAGAGTTCATCAATATTTTTAAATATCAACTTTCCATAAAAGTTAAAGTCACAACACAGAAGATTAATTTCCTAGAAACTATAGTACTCAAATTGGCAGAAGACCACAAGACGTAAAATCAGAAGTAGACCTTTCAGCCCATTAAGGCTGTTCTGCCATTCAATGAGATCATGGCTGACCTGATCATCAACTTCACTTTCCTGCCCTTCTCACATTATCCTCGATTTCTTTACTGACTAAAAATCTGTCTATCTTAGTCTTGCATATACTTAATAATCCAGTTTCTACAGTCCTCTGTGGTAAAGAATTCCACAGATTCACTGCCACCTGAGAGGAAATTCCTCATCTTTGTCTTAAATGGGCACCCCTTATTCTGATATTATGCACTCTGGTCCTAAACTGGTAACATTTGAACCACACAAATGGCAGGCAATGACCATTTCCAATAAGAGAATATCTAACAACCATTCCTTGACATTCAATGGCATTACCATCACTGAATTCTCCACTATCAATATCCGGGAGGGGGTAGAATTACCATTTATCAATTGGATTTGCCATATAAATTCAGCAGCTACAAGAGCAGATCAGAGGTTAGGAATACTGCAAGTAACTCCTGACTTCCTAAAACCTATCCATTATATACAAGGAACAAATCAGGAGTGTGATGGAATACCCACATTTGCCTGGATGACTGCAACAATCAAGAAGCTTGACACCATCCAGGACAAAATAACCCACAAACATCCACTTCTTATATTGGCACTCAGTACACACTGCTCCTAATATCTACAAGATGCAAAGCTGAAATTCAAAGATCCTTAGACAGCATTTTTCAAATGCACAATCACTTCCATCAAGAAGTTCAAGGACAGCAAATGTTTGGGAACACCACCACCTGTAAGTTCTCCTCCAAGTCATACAGCATTCTGACATGGAAATACATCATTGTTCCTTTACTGAGGAAGGGTCAGCAGACCCAAAACATTAACTCTGATTTTTTCTTCACAGATGCTGCCAGACCTGCTGAACTTTTCCAGCAACTTCTGTTTTTGTTCCCGATTTACAGCATCTGCAGTTCTTTTGGTTCTTATTGTTCCTTCACTGTTGCTCTGTCAAAGTCCTGGAATTCCCTCACTAACAATTATGGAGTCTACCTACAACACATGGACTGCAGTGATTCAAGAAGGCAGCTCACCTCCACTTCTCAAGGGCAAAAAGGGACAGGTAATAAATGCTGGCTAGCCAGTGACACCCACATTCCATAAGTGAATAAAAAAAAAATTCCATAATTGCAAACAACCTCTCTGCATCTACCTTGTAAAGTCTCTTAAGAATGTTGTATGTTTCAGTAAAGTCACGTCTCATTCTTTTCATACTGAAGTGAGTACGGGGCCAACCTAATGAATCTCTCCTTACAAGACCTAGTAAACTGTCTCTGGACTGCCTCCAATTCCAGTATATCTTTCCTTAGGTAAATGGACCAAAACTGTTCACAGTATTCCAGCTGAGGTCTAACTAATATCTTCCCTACTTTTAGACTCCAGTCCCTTTGAAATAAATGCCCAATTACCTGCAAAACTAGTATGCTAGCTTTTTATGATATATGCACAAGAACTCCCAAAACTCTCTGTGCTGTAGCTTTCTGCAGTATTTCTCTAATTAAATAATGTTCAGCTGGTCTATTATTACTACCAATGTGCATAACCCCATATTTTAATCCATCTGTCAAGTTTTTGTCCACTCAGCTAACCTGTCTATATCCCTCTGCAGACTCTGGAATCCTCACCATTTGCCTTCCCACCCAGATTTTTGTAGTTGGCTACAGCACGTTCACTTTCCACAAAAAAGCATTCATATATATTGTAAATAATTGTGGCCCCAGCATTGATTCCTTTGGCATTCAACTAGTTATGGCTTGCCATTTGTAAATGCTCCCCTTTCCCCAACTCTCTATCTTCTGTTAGCTACCCAGTCCTCCTCTCATGCTAATATACTATCTCCAAAACCATTAGCTCCTATCTTATTAAGCAGCCTAATGCGTGGTTGGTTATTGAACGTCTTCTGGAAATCCAAATATACTATAACCATTGCTTCCCTTTTATCTGTTCTGCTTGTTACCTTCGAAGAATTCGAATAAATTTGTCAGGCATGATTCTCCCTTCATGAAGCAAGGCCTGCTCCACTCGATTATATTATGCATGTTGAAATGCTCTAGTGTGGGTTCAATTCCCGCACCAGTTAAGGTTACCACGAAGATCCCACCTTCTCAGGTGATCCTCAGGTCAAAACTCACTGCTAGTGACGTCTAATGAGAGAACAGCCCTATGGTGGGATTATGGCCACTTTACCTTTAATAGACTCTAACAGATTTTTTCTAATCACAGATATTAAACTCACTAGCCTGTTTTTGTCTCCTCTTTTTGAATAAAGGTTACATTGCTAGTTTTCTAATCCTCTGGTCTTTTCCTCTCCTCTTTTTGCCACTTGATTAGTTACTATCTTTGGAATGCTATTCATGTCTTCACCATGAACACTGTTGCAAAGTATTTATTAAACTCCTCTGATATTGCCTGGTTTCTCATTATGATTTTCTCAGTCTGAATTCTCTGAAGGGGCTTATGTTCACTTTTGCCTCTCCCTCCCTTTTTATATATTTAAATAAACTCTTGCAGTTCATCATAATGTTATGTGTGAGTTTATCCTCAAAATTTATTTTCTTTTTTTTGGTCATCATTTGTTCGTTTTTGAAACTTTCCCAATCCTCGGCTTTTAATTTGATGCTCTCCTCAGCTTCCCTGGTTGACCATAGTTGGCTTATCCCCTTCCGAGAACCCTCTCTCTCACTGCGATATATCTTTATTGACAGCTATGAACTACTTTCTTAAACATATGCCATTATTCTTCAATTGTCTTTGCTGCTAAATACCTTTCCCAGTCAACTCCACCTAGCTGTCTTCATTCCTTTGTAATTATACTTATTTACGTTTAGTACAATTGCTTCCGACCCAGGTTTTTCTCTCTCTCCATGCTGTAAGATGTAGGAGCAGAAATACAGCATTTGTTTATCAAGTCCATGCCACTATTCAATGAGATCGTGGCTGATCTGAATATCTTCCACTTTCCTGCCTTTTCCATAAAACTCTTGATTCCCTTAACGATTAGAAATCAGCCTATTTCAGCCTTGTATACACTTAATAACACAGACTCCGCAGTCCACTATGGTAAAGAATTGCTGACATATGACTTAGAGAAATAAATCTCCTTATCCCCGTTTTAAATGGGTGACTCAATAATATGAGATTATGCACCCTGGCCTAGAATCTCCCACAACAGAAACAAACTCGCCACATCTATTCTGTGTCAATCCCCAAAGAATCTTATATGTTTCAATAAAGCCTCCTCTCAATTTCCTAACCTACAATGAGTACAAGCCCAACCTACTCAATCTCTCCTCACGACAATCCCTCCATTCTTGGCTTAACTTAGTGAACCTTCTATGGTCTGTTCCAAAGGCAGTATATCTTTCAGACAGAGGGACTAAAAATGTTCACGGTATTTTTACTATGGTCTAACCAATGCCTTGAGTAGTTTTAGCAAAACATCCCCCTATTTTATACTCTATTCCCTTTTATTTTAAGGCCATCATTCCATTTGCCTTCCTGTAACCTATTGAACTTGGATGTCATATTTTTTTGATTCATACATGAAGACCACAAATCCCTCTGTGTTGCAGCTTACTGCAGCCTTTCTCCATTTAAATAATATTCTGTTCTTCTATTCTTCCTGCTAAAGTGCTTAACCTCACATTTTCCCACGTGATATTCCATCTACCAAGTCACTTTACCTGTCTATATCTCTCTGTAGATTCTTCAGTCATCTTCACTACTTGTCTTCCTTTGTATTTTTGTGTCACTAGCAAACTTGGCAACAGTACCTTCCCTTCTGTAATCCAAGTTATTAAAATAAATTGGAAATAGTTGTGGTCCCGGTACTATCCTTGTGGCACTCTACTAGTTTTTGGGTTGCCTTCCTGAAATTGCCCCCTTTCTCCTAACTCTTATTCTTCTATTAGTTTGCCAATCCCCTTTCCATACACCACATCCAACCACATGCTTGCTTATTAATTTAAGTAGGCTTCTGAGCAGTAGCTTATTGAATGCCGTTTGAAAGTCCAAATATATTACATCTACTTGATTTCCTTTATCTACACTACTTTTTACCACCTCAAAGAACTTTAATAAATTTGTCTGGCATGATTTCCTCTTCATTAAGTCATGCTGACTCTGCTTGATTATCTTAGTTTCTAAATGCTCTGCTATTACTTCTGTTATAATTGACTCTAAAATTTTCCCAGTGACCGATGTTAAGCTAACTGGCCTACAGTTGCCTGTTTTTTTGTTGCCTTCCCTTTTTGAATAAGGGTATTGGCAGTTTTCTAATTCTTTGGAACTTTTCCAGAAGCTAAGGATTCTTGGAAAATTACTACCAGTACATCAAATATCTCTTCCCTTAATATCCTGGCATGGACTCCATCAGGTCCAAGGCCTTTTGCCTCATTACCTCAAAATATATTTTCCAACTGCACAGATTCTCTCTCCTACATGTATTGTAAGATATGCTGCGTCTCTCCAGCATTTTCTTTTAATCATAGAATCCCTATAGTGTGGAAACAGGCCCTTCGGCCCAACAAGCCCACACCGAACCTCAGAGCATCCCACCCAGACCCATCCCCCTACAACCCACCTAATCGACACATCCCTGAACACTACGGGCAATTTAGCATGGCCAATCCACCTAACCTGCACATCTTTGGACTGTGGGAGGAAACCGGAGCACCCAGAGGAAACCCACAGAGACATGGGGAGAATGTGCAAACTCCACGCAGTCGCCCGAGGGTGGAAATGAACCCGGGTCCCTGGCGCTGTGAGGCAGCAGGGCTAAGCACTGAGCCACCGTTGAGTTTTCCACCATTTGTGGTATTTTGCTTGTATTTGTTCAAATCCTCTGCCATTTCCTGGCTCCCCCTTAATATTATCCCAGCCTCTTTCACCAAGAGGCCAATGTTTGCTCTTGTTTCTGACCTCAAAGAACAAAGAAAATTACAGCACAGGAACAGGCCTTCGACCCTCCAAGCCTGCGCCGATCCAGATCCTCTATCTAAACCTGTCACCTATTTTCCAAGGATCTGTATCCCTCTGCTCCCTGCCCATTCATGTATCTGTCTAGATACACCTGAAAGGATGCTATCGTGCCCGCCTCTACCACCTCTGCTGGCAACGTGTTCCAGGCACCCACCACCCTCTGCGTAAAGAACTTTCCACGCATATCTCGTTTAAACTTTTCCCCTCTCACCTTGAAATCGTGACCCCTAGTAATTGAGTCCCCCACTCTGGAAAAAAGCTTCTTGCTATCCACCCTGTCTATACCTCTCATGATTTTGTAGACTTCAATCAGGTCATCCCTCAACCTCCATCTTTCTAATGTAAATAATCCTAATCTACTCAACCTCTCTTCATAGCTAGCGCCCTCCATACCAGGCAACATCCTGGTGAACCTCCTCTGCACCCTCTCCAAAGCATCCACATCCCTTTGGTAATGTGGTGACCAGAAACGTACGCAGTATTCCAAATGTGGTCGAACCAAAGTCCTATACAACTGCAACATGACCTGCCAACTCTTGTACACAATAGCCCGTCCGATGAATGAAAGCATGCCGTATGCCTTCTTGACCACTCTATCGACCTGCGTAGCGACCTTCAGGGTACAATGGACCTGAACACCCAGATCTCTCTGTGCATCAATTTTCGCCAGGGCTTTTCCATTTACCACATAGTTCGCTCTGGAACCTCCTTTTCATAAATTTAAATAAGCTCTTTCTGTCTCTTTTTATGTTACTCACTAGTTTGCTCTCAGTTTATTTTCCTCTTTTTATTTGGTCTTCATTTCTTGGTCTTTAAAATTTTTCCAACCCTCTGTCTTACTACTAATTGTTGCCACATTGTTTGCTTTTCTTTCAATTTGGTACCACCCTGCTTAACCATGGTAGTTTTATCCCTATTCTCACTGGGAATTTTTTTTGCTGTGAGTCCTGAATTATTAAAAAAAAGTCATTGTTCATCAACCTTTTCTGCTGAACTCCTATCTCAATCTACTCCAATCAACTCAGCCCTCATTCCCATGTAATTACATGTTTAGCACAGTTGTTTCCAACCCAAGTTTCTTACTCTTAAACAGAATGCAAAAATCTACCATGTTATATTCACTGTTCCCTCTGGGATCTTTTATTCTGAGACAATTTATTAAACCTGTCTCATTACACATTACCAAATCCAAAATAACCTGACCCCTGGTTGAATTCACAACTTATTGTTTGAGGAAATTGTCCTAGATATACATTATAAATTCTTCCTAATAGCTACCTCTGTCCATCTGACTTTCCCAATCTACGTGAAAATTAAAATCACCCATGATTAATATACTATCTTTGTTACATGCCCTAATTATCTCGTGATTTATTCCCAGTCCAACTGTGTAGTTATTGTCAGGGAGCCTATACTACATCCACTAATATTTTCTTTCCCTTATTTCTTACCTCCACCATATGAATTCTTCACTTTCCAATCCAAAATTATTTCATGTTATTGTACTTATTCCATCCCGTACTAACAAAGCTAACACTCCATCCTTTCCTTCTTGTGTGCCCTTTTGAAAATACACAAACCCTGAATAGTTAGTTCCCAGCTTTGATTTTTTTGGAGCAATGTCTCTGTAACAGACAACAGACATAAGTTAGCAACACATGGTGTTTCAAAATAGCCGATACACACTTCTAAACACAAAAAGTCCATCACTCTAAGCACATCCTCTGCAGTCTGTTGAGGTCATGGCCAACAAATTTCCACTGTGCATGCTCAAATCTGGTACATTTAACTAGCAGTTGATATGCTGCATCTTTTTCTTGCATCTCTGATTTCACTCAGATATAAAATTTAACAACTGGTACAGTGCTTAACACAAAAGCATCCACTCCATTACTCCCCAGATAGTAGCTCCTGAACATATGCAGCTTTCAGTTTCAAATTTCACATTCATTTCCAAGGAAATCATTATATCAGTAATTTCAAGTTTTTCCATCTCCCTGTTAGCTGAGTATTCCTTTGTTGACAGAATTAAAATTGTTCTCTTTTTTTCTCTACTACCTCGCCCTTGCAGCTTCTTTCTTCTCCCACACACAACCTTCTTTTCATTCATGCATTTGCAGTATCCCTCTCCCACCCTTCCTATTATGCCCTGACACAATGGCCTCTTCCTCCCTGCAGCCACCTTCTCTGGGCTCTGCCTATAGTACACATCCAGAATCAGCTGACACATACCTCCCTGACAACCAAGGTTCACCTCTTGGCTGACAGTGACCTGAGCAAAAGAGTCACTACAGCTACGTAGTTTCTCAGTTGCTCCCACTCACAGGCCATTTATCTCCTGCATTTTCTGCTGATAGGGGTAGCTTACAAGCACTATTGACTCTATGTAATTTGGACAATAATCCCAGCATGGTGAGGAAAGGACTTACCAACTGTGACAATGTGGCTTTAAGAGGTTATTTTATTCTGGCTTTTTTTGAAGAGAGTTTGGAAGGTAAAGGTGATGAGAAGTCTACCAAAACTACTAGAGTAAACAGCTAGTGAGGCATTGGGTTCTTTTTTAAAAAAAAAAGTTGGAACAACAGAAGCAGCCTGGAATGGTGTGACCAGCTCTCACAGACCAGGATTTCTAGGTTTTTTTTTAATTTTTAGGTTTAGCTTTAAGAAGTTGCTGTTGCGGGCTTGAAGAATTGGAGGTTATTTTCTCCCCACAGTTACAACCAAAAGCTGGGCGTTCTTTTCCTAGGTTGCCTGTGACACAAAATCTGTTTTTCTGAATTTGTCTTTTCGCCAAACAGTGTGTTTATGGGATATTACTATATTGGAACAGTTAATTAGTAATAGATACTGTATCTATTATTCTGTCAAATTTTCCAACAGAGTTAAGTTATTCTAAATTCCTCTTTCCTTGGTTGTATTTTAACTATAGCGTTTAAACAAATTATTGAACTTAAAGTAGTTTGAACAATCACGTTTCATTTGCCTTTAAAATAAGAAATTGTTAGGGTCTAGGGTACCTTCTTAAAATATTTTGAGGGGGTCTGGTCTAGTCCAAAACGCCAACTTCATGTGCCCTATTCTACTCATTTTCAGCCAAATGTGTAAACTTCATTTGTAATTACACCAGTCCTCTTGTTACGGTTGAATTCTCCCATCATCTCAAAATTTGCCTGAGCATTTTTGTAAATTTATGTACTGCACAGACTTACTGAGCTGTACCTAAACACGATATACATACATGAAGACATCTTTGAATTGTCCAAACTTCTAAAGTTCTTTGGTCTTTAATTTCTTATCATTTTCCTATTGTGTATTGCATTGAACAAGACAAACAAGTTCAATAGCCTTAAAATTATCAGAAAAATCAACATTGTGAATAGAGAAAAAAGTCCTCTTTAAGACAAACATCCCCACTCAACTCCTTACAATTGTAACACATTTTTCTTCATTCTGAACAGCACCTAGATGGCCATTGATCCCAGTCATATTCCCCATCAGAATTAATTTCATCAATATGTGCAAAATTATTAATGTCGATTTCTGCCTCAATGTTCCACTCACCATGCCCATGATCTCGTTTCCACTGTGTCATCCAGAATCCGCGGACTTTAACATTGTTGAAAATAAGCGCACTCTAGCAAAAAAGCAGAAAATGTTAAAACTAACACATAACTATCATGATCAAACTATGTATTATTTTTCTCAACATGTTTGTGTGGAATCAATAATTTTTGGACAGGACGTAGACACAATAACTCTCCGAATGTTCAGTGGATTTTCCTTTATGTTCATACATGGAATCTGGGCACTGGGGACAAGACCAGCATTTATTACCCAATTGTAATTGCCCTAGGGATGGTGATGAGAAACCTAGTTGAACTGCTGCTGTCCAAGGTGCAGATATATGAACGGTTCTATTAGAGATAGAGTTTTAGACTGTGAGGCAGCAATGAAGAAGTAACAGTAATAGCATTCCAGGTCAGGATGATGTATGAGTTGGAAGGAAGCTTGTAAGTGGTAAACTTGTAGGGAACATGGCAGGATTGATGGTTTGAATTGTGGTTATTTCAATGCAAGGACTATAACAGATAAGGTAGGTGATCTTACAGTCTGGATTATTACATGGAACTCAATGTTGAAGCCATGACAGAACCTTGGTTGAGAGAAGGACAGCAGTTGTAGCTTAACATTCCAGGGTTTAGATGTTTCACGCATGATAGAGAGGAATGTAAAAAGGGTGGGGGAAGTTGCATAACTGACAAAGGAGAATGTCACAGCTGCACTAAAAGAAGACATCTTGGAGGTCTCATCCAGCGGACCATATGGTGTAGCACTCAGGAATAAAAGAAAAACAGGGCAATCACCATGAAGAGGCTATACTAATAGACCTTCCAACAGCCAGTGGGATATGGAGGAATAGATATGTAAATAGATCATGGAAAGATGTAAAATCAACAGAAAATTGTCTTGGTGGTGATTTTAACTTCCCAATATTGACTGGTACTCCCTTAGTTCCAGGGGCTTAGATAGGTGGAATTTGTTAGGCGCATCCAACAATGTTCTTGAAACAACATGTAGCTAGTCCAATTAGGGAAGGTGCTGTACCAGACCTTATATTGAGGAATGACCCTGGCCAGGTGATCAAAGTTTCAATGGGAGAACATTTTAGGAACAGTTGATACTTTGCTTTTAAGAAATGTGTTTTGTCCTGCTTCTCTTGCAGAGGTATGTTGTCACAGTGGCACCAAAATGTCTCCTTCAGACAGGCAGCTGGTAAAAAGCTTTGAGTTCTCCCTAGGTGTTTCTTTTTAAAATAATACAAAAGAATCATGAGTGGGCAGAGTCAGGTTCACACAGACCCAGAACAATTTTGCTTTCAGTTAGTTAGTGGTATTTGCTAGCTTCTGGAGCTGAAAGCTTGAGTTCTCTGCTGCTAGACTGAAGTCTTAGACAGAGATGTTTCCTTTCAAAAATCAAAAGGAGCAGATCGTTTCTTTCTTTCTACTAGACTGGAGACAGACAGCATGTAAGAATAATAACTGTGTTGCTGAATTGCCTTTGCCAAGGTTATGAACATGCAATGCTGCCTATACTGGAATAGTTGATGAATAGTGGTCAAATAATACATTATCCCATTAAGATTTTCAACAGAGTAAAGTTATGCTAATTCTTCTTTTTGTTGTATTTTAACTGTGTTGTAAGAATAAAATGTGTTTTGATTAAAGCATAATAGTGCACCGATCAAGTCATATCTGGAACACAGTATCTTACACTTGCATTTTAAAAAATATAAAACGTTACGGTCTAGGTTATCTCTATAATATACTGGGGTCTGGTTGTAATCCAGACAGGTGTGAGGTGATGTATTTATGGAGGTCAAATGCAAGAGGAAAGTAAGCAGTAAATGGCAGGACCCTTAGGCACATTGATATGCACAGAAATCATGGGGTACAATTACATAGTTCCCTGAAACTAACATCACAAGTAAATAAGGTGGCAAAGATGGTATACAGCATGCTTGCCTTCATCAGTCAAGGAATTGAGAATGACAGTCAGCAAGTCATGTTGCAGCTGTATAAAACTTTAGTTAGACCACACTTGTAGTATTGTGTGCAGTTCTAGTCATCCTTCTGCTGTGGAGGTTTTGGAGAGGTTTACCATGATGTTGCCTGGGTTGGAGTGTATTAGCTACGTGGAAAGGTTGGACAAGCTTGGATTGTTTTCACTACAGTTTTGTAGATGAGGGGCAACCTGATAGGAGTATATTAACATCGACAAGCATGGACAGGGTGGGCAGTCAGACACTTCCCCAGAATGAAAACTGTCAAATACTAACGACTTTAGTTTTAAAGTGAGAGGGAGAAAAGTTTAAAGG
>NC_063358.1:8685310-8730235 GCF_021869965.1 Rhincodon typus
ACTTTTTCTGATGAAGGGTCTAGGCCCGAAACGTCAGCCTTTCTGCTCCTATGATGCTGCTTGGCCTGCTGTGTTCATCCAGCCCTGCACCTTGTTGTCTCAGATTCTCCAGCATCTGCAGTTCCTACTATCTATACAGGGCAAGGTTTTTTTTACACAGTGGGTGGTAGATGCCTGGAATGTGCTGCCAGGAGAGGTATAAAAGCAGATAAGATAACAATGTTTAAAAGACATTTAGACAGATGCGTGAACAGGCATGGAACATCGGGATACAGGCCACATGCAGGCAGGTGGGTTTCGTTTAGAATGGAATCATGGTTGGCATGGAAGACATTGTGGACCAAAGGGCCTGTTCCTGTGCTGTGCAGCTCTATGTTCTAGGGTGATGGTCCCATGTGACTGCTGCCTTTGTAGAAGTCACTGGTTTGAAAGTTGCTGGGCAAGACTGAAACAAAGTAGGGAATTCTGTGCAACTGTCAGGTAACATACTTTATTTTAAACATCTGAAATGCCTACATTATACAAAGCCAATAAGACTTAGGTTCCAAAATACAAACACTGATTGATTTGAGTTAAGCGTATTTTGACTAGAAGGCAAGAGTCAGTTCATCCTTCAAGGACACTGCTTGGGGTTTGGAACAGGGGCCATTTACTTGATTTATTTAATGGCCCCGGTTGGCATGTGAAGAGTCATCAGACTGAGATACTGTAAAATGCTATCTGAAATCAAAATGCTCGAAAAATACAGCAGGTATTTGTAGAGAAAGTAGCAGATTAACATTTCAGGTCCATGGCTTTTCAACAGAAGTGGAGAAAGATGTAATGTTGCAAGTTTTAAACAAGTGAACTGGGCATTGAGGTGGGTGGGGTTTGAAGAGAAGAAACAATGAGAGAAGTCATGCAGGAAACTTTGTAATAGGGTTGAAAGCAAGAAACATTAAATGGTAGAAAGGTTCTCTCAGATTCTGCTTGACCTGCTGAATACTTCTAGCAATTCTGCTTTTATTTCTGATTTTCAGCATTTGCAGTATTTTGCTTCTGTAAAGAAACAAAAGTCATCTGTAGAGGGGTGAATGGCAGAATCATGACATGTACTATCAAAACACAAAAAAGAAAAAAAAAAATCAATAAAAGTCAATATTTGCAGAGAAAAAGGAAACAAACTGGGGCAGGTTCAAATTTAAAATTACTTAACATAAAGTTGTTGCTAGGCTGTTTTGTTTTTTAACAAATCAAAAGATAATGCCTTTTGAGAATACTTTGGCCTCCACTAAACATTGCAGGACACTAAGGACAGAAAGGTCATAGACAGAGCCAGTTGACCAGAAGCGAAGGTCATGCTTGCAGACTGCAGCAAATCCACAAACTGGTATCCAAACTGTGCTTTGTCTCCCCATTGTAGAGAGCGACCATAATAAGCAGCAAACAATGTGGTTGACTCTCAACTTCCCTCTGAAATGGCCTAGCAAGTTCAAGGGTAGCTAGGGATGGGCAACAAATGCTGGTCAGCCAGCAAAGCCCACATCCCAGGAGAGAGTTAAAAATATATATATTAAATTGAAATACTTACAAATAATTTACCTGGAACAAGCGTTTGTGGAATTGGATGGTCAAGGTAGGGGGTAGATTTTTTTTTAAATCAACCTGTTCAGAGATATTTTAATACACCTCTGGAACAGGTGGGATTGAACTCAGGCCTCCTGGCTCAGAAGCAGGTACACTATCACCACACCATAAGAGCTCATGCACTTGCATAGGAAGGAAAGAAAAAGGACTACAAAGGGAGACAGTTAGCACGCGAGGAAAAATCAGGATGAGCAAGTACTTTCAAAAGGAGGGGGAAGGAATATTTGTTGAAAAAGATCAATAAAAAAAAAGTTGCAGAAGTAGACTTGTTCCCCAACAAATAAAGCTGACCAGCGGCTCACTAAAGTTTAAACTTTGGAAAATCTCTGGAAGAATACTGAAGTATATACTTCATTAAAAATGCCGCATATTGTCTGTCAACATTTTTGGCCATCGACATTTACCAATATAAATTACCCGGTAGAGATTTATCATTCCAGTTTGTTGTATAAACTGGGCACACATAGGCACAGCTCTGTGCACAGGGAGGCCCAATGGAGCAAATTTCTAAAATTTCCCAATCTACCACCATGTTAAAAGAAGCTCATATTGTTCAAATGATTATGAGCAATGCCCCAAGCAATTTAATGGAAACTGTTAAAAGGGTAATTCTCTAAGTCATTTGAAAAGATCTGCACGTGGATAATTCAATTTCAAACTTATCAAAACTATTAGATATAAATCCATTCCCAGATGTTACTATTAATCAAAGCAATGTTCTTGACATTTCAGACACTGTAAAAGGTAGTGGTACATTAGAAGAACGAATAAACATCCCCCACAGCCAGCAGTATGAAATATATTCCCAATTAAATTCATAATGAAACAAATTCAATGAATAAACCATATACCTCGGTGTCTCGGTGCAAGACAATTTCCCAACAGGGAAACAGTGGCTATGAAAAGTTGTAACTTCCATGAACATGAGATGATCCAAAACCCTCTTGCCTATGTACCTGCACTGCTCACTTAACTACACTGGTTCCCAGTTATGCAATGTCTCAATTTTATTAATACTCATCTTTCTTTTCAAGTCCTTCAACTGCCTCACCCCTCCTGATCTCTGTTATCTCAGTTCCACAACCGCCTTCTTGCATGGGCACTTTCAATCCAGTCTCTTGAACATCCCTGTTTTTAACTACTCCATCAATGCCAACATTTTTAATGGCAGAAATATTCTTCCCTCTGTTAGGTCTTACCTAAGATTAAAATACTTAAAAGCTGTTCAACAAAAGAAGTTATGGAAGAATGAAAGCACAGAGCAGACTTTACCCTTCAGCTCTACAAATTCCTGGTTTGACATCTAGTGTCCTACAAGTAGTTCTGGGCACCTCACCTTGGGAAGAATATACTGGCCTTGGAGGGACTGCAACATAGATTTACTAGAATGACACTTGGACTTTGAGGATTGAATTACAGGGTGAAACTGAGGCTGTATTCCCTGAAATTTAAAAGGTTGGTGCTAAGTTGATTGAAGCTTCAAGATATTAAGGGAACACATAGGGTCGTTAAGATATACTTGTTTAAGGTAAAGGCAAAATCGTTGCCAAACCAAAGTGACAAGAGTTTTGGGCAGAGTTACAATACTTCTGGGTTACTATGGTCAAAACCACTTCACAGAAATGCAGAAGTCCAGTTACAACTAAATTAAACAACTTTTAAGTTTGAAATTAACACACATAGAATGACTGAAGAGCAGATAAAGATCTTATTTATTACACATTCCTGTATGCAATCCATTCAAAGTCGGTGCCCTTTACAATGTTACTTTTCGTAATCATGCAATTGGACATTCATGTTACCACGTCAGATGAACCTGAACATCAAATCTGTTTTCAGGGTGTCACATATGACAATTAACCAGAGGTTGTAGAACTATGTGAATTCAACTTTATTTCAAATTTTTAAAAAATCAGTGTATTGAATATGAGGTCTACATAAACTGCTGTGGGCATTCTGAACTTAAGCAAAGTTCATACTCAAAATTATATCACTGCATGAATCAGGTATAATAATTCCTTTGTTTATCATAGGTAACAGTCCAAATTTTATATTGGTGGCACTTAGCATGTCTTGAAGCAGTGTTGCTGACTTATACACTTGCTACTGCTGAAATCAGAACTGTTATCAATAGCAGGGATGCAACATATTTGTATTACAAGAAACACTTTAATAGATTAACACTGAGTTCCACAGCAGTTAAAACAGACAACAGGGAGCTTTAAATTAATATCCAAGAATAAGAACACACAAAGAGACAGCATTGGTATCGGTACGTCTTTTAATAGATTATGCTTATTGGTTAATGCAGCATGCACTTGATATTAAATCATGAAAATCCAATCTCAGGTATAAGCACAATAGGAAAGGAGTTTCCTAAAGAAGAGCTCAAGAAAGCAGAGAAACAACACTGACATACTGAAGTGCCACAAGTACTAAACGGGCTGATAACTTAATAAAATTTAATGACTGAACACTTGCACAATGGAATTGTAGGTTGCAGGCTCACAGATGTCCGGTCATGGCAAGGGTCTTGAATAAAATTTATAAACATGGTTGAGGGGAGAAAAAGGCATCTTCTGAATGGCAAGGTGTAACAATTGATGTTCTCCACACATCTGGTCTTTGCTTACTGACATATATATTAATAATTTTGGTGAAGGAATATATTCAAGTTCACAGATGACTAAATTAATTGATATGGATATGGTAACAGGAAGTTACAGGGAGACATAGATTAAATGAGTAGGCAAAATGATGACAAATAGAATGTAATGTGATAAATTAGGAGGCCGTCCACTTTGAATTTGAGAAATACATTTTTGTGTTGAACTGTGAAAAACTCAAGTGTTATGGAGGAGGAAAGGGATTCATGCACATGTATCACTAAAAGCTGGTGTACAGCTATACAAGTGCAAAACAAAAAGTGCTAAATGTCAGTGAGAATCTATCTTATGTTTTCTTATAGTTGTAACATTATCAGTTATTCAGAGTGCCACTGGTGCAGATCAGAAAGCAAGTTGCTTAGCTAGAGTTGCTGTTTGCTTTGAGGAGATCAGTGGGATTGATTTTTGTCTGGCTGTTTTGTTTTGTGCTTCTGTGAATAGATAGCAGGTATTTTGAGCAAAATCACTTGTTTTCCGAGAAAAAGATCTTTCTAT
This sequence comes from Rhincodon typus, assembly GCF_021869965.1. Lineage (NCBI taxonomy): Eukaryota > Metazoa > Chordata > Chondrichthyes > Orectolobiformes > Rhincodontidae > Rhincodon > Rhincodon typus. The sequence goes on from NC_063358.1 coordinate 8,690,098, forward strand.
ATTTGTTAGCCAAATTACTGCACACAGACCAGAGGAAAATGATCCAATGATGCAAAAATTTTTGTACTTTGAAACAGATGAACTTCCTTACCACTGGAACTATGACCGGTTGTTTTGCCATTCCACCGTATGTTACTATAGTCCCTCCTTTCCTGCAATTAAAAGACACAAAGACTGTGTGTTGGCAACAAAAAATATATGAAAAATATACATTTCTAAACAAGCCTGTAATTAGTGAACAAAATAATATTATCATTGATAAGTACAGAATTTATAAAGTTTGCTGTTATTCACCAAATCAGTTGTTACTTTTTTGCTCCGTGTGTTCTCAACTCCATTGACCACTGGTTCCTATATTTCAAAGCTCAAATAGTCACAACTATTACGTGTTATGCTCCAGCAAGGGCACTTGCATTGTGCTACAACAATCAGTTTCAAGGGATCCATGTAAAATAAAATTTGAGCATTAAAAACTACAAGGATGAGAAGGTGAACTGTAGATAGTAATTGCAGTGATGCAATAGCGAACAATGGAATACACATAACAAAAAAAAACAGCTGGCATCAGTTTGGGTCAACGAATAAAAGTTTTAATACAAGAAAAAGGTCTCTGATAGGATCCCATTCACAAACTCATGAGCAACTCCTTATCAACATGCTTTTCAGGCTCATTTAAGAAGTATAGCTTTCAGGTGAACCCATTATAATTCCTTCTGCTGTAATTGGCATATCCTTAAATCAAAGTGGTAACCTTGTCTGCTGAAGTCTTGTTACTCACATTAAATGCCGCAAGATCTCTGTAGCACTTTTACCTCCAACACCATTCAATGCCAGAAGTGGTCTTGGGACTTCCTGTTTGTAGGAACAACAGGAAAAAAGATAATTTTTTTTTAAATGTGATGAGAAAATTATCTATGCAATCAATTTCAATTTGGACTGTAAGTTAACAAAGCCTATTGCCTACACAGTAGCTAGTTCACCTGCAAGTGGATATGTATTTAAGTTTCTCACATATCATACAAAAGCCTGAAAACACAAAGACCAGGCAGAAAGTCTTTGGACCCAATTAATTGATTTGTGCTTTAATTCCTGAGCCAATAATCCACAAATCCCAAAATGGAAGTGTTACAAACTGCTTTGCTCAATGAAAATAGTATCCTTTTTACAAGGTTCAAGAGAGCCATACAGCATGGAAACAGACCCTTCGGTGTAGCCAGTGCATGCCGAACTTAATTCCAAACTAAATTAGTCCCAACTCCCTGCACCTGGCCCATATACCTCAAAATCTTACCTATTCATACACTTATCCCAGTGTCTCTTAAATGTTGTAACCGTGCCCATATCCACCACTTCCTCTGGATGTTCATTCCACATGCAAACCACCTGCTATAAAAAAAATTTTGCTCCTCATGTCTTTTTAAACCTCTCTCCTCTCACCTTAAAAATCTGTGCCTTAGTTTTGAAATCCCCAGCCCAGGGAAAAGACACCTACCATTAACCCTATCTACACCCCTCATGATTTTATAAACCTCTATAAGGTCACCTCTCAACCTCCCACACTCCAGTGAAAAAAGTCCCAGCTTATCCAGTCTTTCTTTATAACTCAAACATTCCATACCTGCCAACATTTTGGTATAAGTCTTCTGAACCCTTTCCAGTTTAATAATATCCTTCCTATAACTGGACAACCAGAACTAGACACAGTACTCCAGAAGAGGCCTCACCAAAGTCCTGTAAAACTTCAACATGATTTCCCAACTCCTAAACTCAAAGGACTAAGCAATGAAGGCAAGTGTGTAAATGCCTTTTTAACCACCCTGTCTATATGTGACACAAACTTCAAAGAATTATATACCTGAAACTCTAGGTCCCTCTGTTCTACAACACTACCCAAGACCCTATCGTTAATTATACAAGTCCTACCTCATTTGTTGCACCAATATGCAATACCTTGCATTTATCGAGATTGAACTCCATCTGCCATTTTTCAGCTCATTGACCCATTTGATCAATATCCCAAATTGCAAGCATTTTCCCAGTAAATGAGAAAATCTTATGCTGAAATTGTAAACTGCTACATTTAAATTCTGACATATGCATTAGAGAATGAAACTTTGAGAGAAATGTACCATCCATAAAACATTCACTGATTTGCAAAACTTCTGCTTAATCATTATTATTACATTGCATATAATCTTACATCATAGAAACTGGTAATTTGTCCTGTGGTGCTCACACTCTATGTGAACCTGCTCAATCTTCCTCACCACATGGTGATCAACATATCCTTCTGATTTCTTCCTCCCTCATCTACTTAGCTAAACCCTTATGCACTTACTGTTACGTAGTTGTGTAGAGTGTGTGGCTCCTTTAAGAGATAAAGTGCTTTCCAAGCTGAGAGATTTATACAGAGAAAAACAGCATCTATATGTAGCTGAACCAGTACAACCAGTTCGGAAATTGAAACATGTATCAATTGGCTGTGTGATTGGAAACGTTAGGCTAGTTTTGATGTTTGGCAACTAGCTGGAATCAGCCAATTAATTTAAACCAAGCACTTAGTGATGGAAAGCCAGGTGAATGTAAATCTGATGGTTTTGACAACCTCGGACCTATGCTATTGTAATAAAATTGATATGTCATCCAAGGTATGTAAGAAGGTTTTTGAAAATTGGTGTGAGAGCGAACCACCATTTGAAAAATAAGCACCTAGCTCTCACAAGAAATCACTAAGCTCTCTAAGAAAGAACCATCTTATCCATAAAAGGTACCACAGCACTTCTAGCTAAGAGTCTTCATTGAGAAAACATCCCTGACAGCAGGATCAGATGAAGAAAGGCGGTTATGACTTGAGAACAGCAGAAGAAAGGCGATTATGACTGGACAGACAGTGTAGAAAGCAGTGCATTCCAGAAGACACATTCTGTGTGGACTTTGAGAGACTTAAGGTTTAAATTGTTTATTTTTTTCTTACTACTTGGATTATACAAGTAGGACTTATGTTTATTGGAATGGAGTAGCAGTAGAACTTTTTTTCTTTATTCATTCACAGGATGAGGGCATTGCTGGCCAGGCAGCATTTATTGCCCATCCTTAATTGCCCAGAGGGCAGTTAAGAGTCAACCATATTGCTGTGGGTCTGGAGTCACATCTAGACCAGACCAGGTAAGGTCGACAGTTTCCCTCCCGAAAAGACGTTAGTGAACCAGATGTGTTTTTCTTGACAACCGACACTGGATTCATGGCCATCATTAGACTCTTTAATTCCACATATTTGTTCAGTTAGGGAATAGCTGGGAGTTGGAGGTGGGATGGGGAATTGTTTGGTTTGTTAGTAGTTCTGTTAATTTGTTCACTGTTAGGGTCAAATAAATAAATTGTTACTTGTTACTTATAAAATGAATATCAGGGAATTTCTTTCATTTGACCTCCCCTTCTCTGCAACACTTATGCCCTTTTGCTCACCTACTCCAGGTAGTAACAAGTTACATATTCTCATTAAGTTTCCCCTAATTTCCTTACAGGATTTATTTAGTAAAAATTTAACAATAATTTAATAATTAAATACATTAGATTATTAAATAGATTACAAGGATATATGTAATATTTACTAAGTATTTATTATGTCTCTTCTTTTGGACTACTCGCTCCTCACTCCTACCAAGTTCTGTCCTTCTGTCCTACCAAGTTCCCTCAATTTTGAATACCTCTAAGAAATTAAGTTTCAAGAAGGACTAGAAAGTGGAAGTATTAAACAGCAGCTTTATTATCGAGGTGTTCGCTCTACAGGCAGCAAGCTTAAACAGAGCTTCCAGCAGTCATGATTCCTTCACATGATTGGACTCTTAAACTGTCAAGTATCATCTAGGTAACACTGGATTAGTTCTAATCAACTTAAAATCTGATCCATGCACAGTAACACGTACAGATGAGATTCCAAATGGAAGTCTCTTGTATTTGAATAGTCCATTGTGTGTTACAATTGTCAAGTATTTCTGTGACTCAGGATCTACATTCATCTGGAGATAGGCTCAACTAAGGTCAGTTTTATTGAAAAGCTGACCTCTAGCTAGTCCAGCAATAGGTCTTAGATTAAAGGATACTGCTCAGCACACAATACCGGATTAATAGTGACATTAAAATCACCACAGGTGCATATCGATCTAACTTTCTTCATCTTCTATATGATAGACATGGCCTAATCACTCATGGATTGAAGGACTTCTGTCTTAACCAGCCTCTCTAATTCTGCCTTGATTTCTGGTCTGATTACATAAGGCACTGATTCAGTCTTGCAACATTTTGCTTGATTTTCGATCTTGATTTTCAATTTGACAAAGATTTTTCCCATGCTTCCCACATGCTCACTGAAAATAATGGCATGTTTCTTTAGAAGTTGTGACAGATCAGTCTAAGAATCTGACAAGTGATTTACTTCAGCCCACTTGAGTTTGATTTTCACCAACTACATTCTTCCAATAAAACTGAAAAATTTCCTTTGATAACGTAAAAGGTCACAATCTTTAACTATTGAACTGAAAATTCACATTGATACAACCCATTAAAAGGTACAATGCATACATAGTTAGTGCAATGTGAATTAGCTGCTTCTGACACACACTCTCAGGTATAGTGTCACAGGACAGAAAGCCAGACAGAATTAGCCTCCCTATCCCTGTATTTATAATACCGTAAAATTGAAACAACTGGGTAGTCTAATTAATGTCTATGATTTAAATCGAATCTTCTTTGAACATTTCCCCACTCATTCACAGACAGACACAGTTAAGTGATAAATTTAAAGAAAAATAAAAGAGATGTAACTAGCTAGCTCACTTAAGCAGTTTCAACTAGGTGTAGTACCACAGGCATGTGGGTTTGTATCTTGTTTGACTTATGACAACACCAGTCAATGCAAATAGCTTCCAGTAGGCTCTGAGGAATATTATTCACTTATTTCTTATACGTGGGGCTATATTCTGCAAACTTCAATAAAACGATAACAGGAGGACAACTGGAGAGCAAGCAAAACTTCCTCCAGCAGCTTTTACAGCTACAGCTTCTCTGTCTAAAAACACAATTCAGACTTTGGTTTCTTTCTTATTTTGTCAACATTCTTTGTTAGACTGTTCAGTGCCAGCCTCCTTTCAACATCCAAGCATTTTCCAGCCTTTGAGCATAATGCATCTTTAGAGGCGAAACATCTACAGTACTCTTTAAACAAAAATGAACCTGCATTTAATCTCCCAGGAAAAGTTCCACAAACAAATATCAGTTTGTTTGATCTTTCCAAAAAACAGGCTGCTGCTCAAAGACCAGGACTAATCTTCACTGCTCATAGTTCTGACCAAAAATGAGAAAAATAAAAATGAAGGTTCAGTTCTGAGAAGGTAACTTTTTTTAAACATGGTCCGTCAATCATTTTTCTTGAAGCAGTGGGTCAAAACAGCATATCCAAGAAATCAAGTGAGCTAGTGATCTAAGCTGAATGACAAGACAAGCTACCCGGTAAAATATTTGATCAGGTGGTTATTAAGTTAAGCCCTTCCAATCATCAGGAAGTGGTCAGAGGTCAGAAACAGGTTCACTTCAGAACAAAAGGTCCATGACAGCAGAGGTGCTGTTCAGCAGCCTCAAAGTAGTCAACATCAGATAAAAGTCAGCACGTTTCCCTATCTGTGGTCTGCCTACGTTGTCTGAAGTCTATTTACAGCAATGACTTCTGGAGCCGGAAGTCAATGCCATGATTGACTTGGCAACACTGATTGCCGCGAAACAGATGCCTGCATGCATAGTTTAGAGGTTGCCTGTTAAGTTATGTATTTGGCAGGAAGAGGAGGAACTGATTTTATTTCAAAGAGAATGACAGCACGAAGCTACAGAGAGATCTGATAAATCACAAAAAAACTAGCGTACATGTTCGGCACGTAATAGAGTCACAGAGATGTACAGCACGGAAACAGATCCTTCAGTCCAACTCATCTATGCCGACCAGATATCCTAAATATATCAAGTCCCAATTGCCAGCATTTGGCGCATACCCTTCTAAAACCTTTCTATGCATGTACCTGTCCAGATGCCTTTTAAATGCTGTAATTGTAGCAGCCTCCACCACCTCCTCTGGCAGCTCATTCCATACATGCACCACCTTCTATGTTTAAAAGGTTGCCCCTTAGGTTCCTTTTAAATCTTTTCCTTCTCATCTTAAACCTATGCCCTTTAGTTTTGGACTCCCCCACCCCAGGGAAAAGACCTTGTCTATTTACCCTATCCAGGCCCCTCATGATTTTAGAAACCTCTGTAAGGTTACCTCTCAGCATCCAATGCTCCAGGGAAAATAGCCCCAACCTATTCAGCCTTTCCCTATAGCTGAAACCCTCCAGCCCTGGCAATTCTTGTAAATCTTTTCTGAACCCTTTTAAGTTTCACAACATCCTTCCTAAAGCAGGGAGACCAGAATTGCATGCACTATTCCAAAAGTGATCTAACCAATGCCCTGTACAGCCGCAACATGACCTCCCAACTCCTACACTCAATGCACTGACCAATAAAGGCAAGCATACCAAAATAGTTAAGGCAAATGGAAGTTGACCTATATTTCAAAAGGGAGAGGAGTCTAAAAATAAGGAGACAACACAGCAGGTCAGGCAGCATCAGAGGAGCAGGAAAGTTGATGTTTCTGGTGCTCTGATGCTGCTTGATCTGCTGTGTTCCTCCAGCTCCACACTGTGTTGTCTCTGACTCCAGCATCTACAGTTCTTCCTATCTCCTAAAAATAAGGAGGTTATGCCAAAACTGTACAAGGCCCTGATTAGGCTACAACTGGAAAACGAAGAACAGTTTTGGGCCTCTTGTTGTAGCAAAGATATATTTACATGGCAGTCTATAAGACCATAAGATATAGGAGCAGAATTATGCCATTCAGCCTATCAAGACTCCTCTGCCATTTGATCATGGCTGACATGAACAAAGAACAACACAGCACAGGAACAGGTCCTTCAGCCCTCCAAGCCTGCACTGACACATTTTGCCCTTCCATAATAAAACTGCCTTCACTTACAGGATCTGTAGATCTGAAGAAGGGTCCCAATCTGAAACATTAACTTTCCTACTTCTCTGATGATGCCTGGCCTGCTGTGTTCCTCCAGCTCCACGCTGTGTTATCTCTGACTCCAGCATCGGCAATTCTTACTATCTGTATCCCTCTATTCCCTGCCTATTCATGCTTCTTGAATGCTGCTATTGTTTCTGCTTCCAACACCTCCTCTGGCAACATATTCCATGCACACTCCACCCTATGTTTCTCAACCCCATTCGCCTGCCTTCTCCCCACCACCCTTGATCCCTTTACTAATCAAGAACCTATTTTCCTGTCTTAAGTACAGTCAATGCCTTGGAGTCCACAGCCTTCTGCATCAAAGAGTTCCACAGATTAACCATCCTTTGGCTGAAGAAATTTTTCCTCATCTCCGTTCTAAAGGGTTGTTCCTGGGTCCTATGTAAATTTCAATCAGATCTCTCCTCATCCTTCTAAACTCCATTGAGTACAGATCTGGAGTCCTCAATCATGCCTCATTCAACAAGCCCTTCAATCCAGGATCACTTCTGTAAACCTCGTCTGGACCGGGTTCAAGGCCACTACATCCTTCTTTAGACTGAGGGCCCAAAACTGTTCACAATATTCCAAATGTGGTCTAACCAGAGGCTTACACAGCCCTCGGCAGTACATCTGTGCTTTTTATAGTATAGCCCTCTTGAAATGAATGCTAATATTGCATTTGTCTTCCTAACTGCTGACTGAAACTGCATATTAACCTTTAGAGAATCGTGAGTTTGTACTCAAGTCTTTTTCTGCTTCAGATTTCCAAAGCTTTTCTCTATTTGGAAAATAATCTACACTTCTATTCTTCTTACTAAAGTGCACAACCTCACACTTTCCCTACTCACCTAGACAGTCCACATCAGTCTGCAGCCTTTCCACTTCCTTAACATGACGTGTCCCTCCACCTACCTTTGCATTATCTGCAAACTAAGCAAAAATTCCCTCAGTTCCTTTATTCAGATTGTTAATATATAACAGGAATAGTTGAGGTTCCCAACATGGAACTCCACTAGTCACTGTTGTCATCCTGAAAAGGCTCTTTTATCACCACTCTCTTCCTTCTGTCAGTCAATGAATCCTCTATCCTTGCCAGTGCCTTGCCCCTAATACAATGGGCTCTTATCTTAATTAGCAGCTCTTGTGCAGCACATTCTCAAAAGCCTTCTGGAAATCCAAATAGATTACATCCATTGGCTCTCCTTTGACTAATTTCTGTGTTACCTTGAAGAGTTCTATCAGATTTGTTAGGCATGATCTCTTCTTGACAAAGCTGTGCTGACTCAGCCCGATTTTACCAAGTAAGTACCAAGTACTTCCAAGTAAGCCACAATCTCATCCTTAATAATGGACTCTAAAAGTCTTACCAATGACAGAGTTTCCTGTCTTCTGCTTCCTTTCCTTCTTAAACAGGGGTGTTACACTAGCTATTTTCCAGTCTTCTGGGACCTCTTTAACTTTAGTGATTCTTGCAAGATCACTGCCAATGCCTCTACAACTTCCTTAGCCATCTCTTTCAGAAATTTGGGGGTAGTCCATCTGGTCTGGGTGGTATATCTATCTTCAGACCTTTAAGCTTCCCTAGCAGCTTCTCTTTAGTGACAGCCACTGCACTCACATCTGACCCCTGACTTTTGAAGTTCTGGTATGCTGCTGGAGTCTTCCACCGTGAGAATTGCCAGACGAAGTAGCAGATGCAGGTACAGTTACAACATTTAGAAGATATTTGGACAAGTATGCGAATAGGAAAGGTTTAGAGATTATGGACCAAATGCAGGCATATGGGACCAGTTTAGAAAGCCTGGTCATTTTGGGCGACTTGGACTGAAGCGTCTATTTCCATGCTGTGTGACTCTACGACTGAATCAAAGTACCTATTCAGTTCGTCCACCATTTCTTTGTTCCCTATTCCTAGCTTCTTCAGCCTTATTTTCCAGTAATCCAATGTCTGCTGTTGCCTCTCTGTTCAATCTTCTATATCTTAAAAAGTTTCAATCTTCAGAGGATGGGGTAGCCGGTGTACAGGCAGATAGAGCAAGCAGAGAATCTGTGAGGAAGAATAAGCAGTTGACAGGGCAAAGTTGCAGTCAGTGCGACGGGTTAAGGTGTGTCTATTTTAATGCAAGAAGTGTCAGGAATAAGGGTGATGAACTTAGAGCATGGATCACTACTTGGAACTACGATGTTGTGGCCATTACGGAGACTTGGATAACACAAGCGCAGGAATGGTTGCTGGATGTTCTGGGGTATATATGCTTCAAAAGAAATAGAGAGAGAGGTAAAAGAGGTGGGGGAGTGGCATTGCTAATCAGGGATGGTATCACAGCTGCAGAAAGGGAGGTCATGGAGGAGGGTTTCTCCACTGAGTCAGTATGGGTGGAAGTCAGAAACAGGAAAGCAGCAATCACTTTATTGGGAGTTTTCTATAGACCTCCTAATAGCAACAGAGACACTGAGGAACAGATTGGGAGACAGATTGTGGAAAGGTGCAGAAGTAATAGGGTTGTTATCATGGGTGACTTCAACTTCCCTTACAAAGACTGGAACGTCCTAAGTGCAAATAGTTTGGATGGAGCAGATTTTGTCAGGTGTGTCCAGGAAGGATTTCTGACTCAATATGTAGATAGGCCGACTAGATGGGAGGCCATATTGGATTTGGCGCTTGGCAACGAACCAGGCCAGATGTCAGATCTCTCCGTGGGAGAGCATTTTGGTGATAGTGATCACAACTTCCTGACCTTTACTATAAGTCATGGAGAGGGATAGGAGCAGACAGTATGGGAAAGTATTTAATTGGGGGAGGGGGAATTACAATGCTATTAGGCAAGAACTGCGGAGCATAAATTGGGATCAGATGTTCTCAGGGAAATGCACGATAGAAATGTGGAGGTTGTTTAGGGAGCAGTTGCTACAAGTACTGCAGAAGTTTGTCCCACTGAGGCAAGGAAGGGATGGTAAGGTGAAGGAACCTTGGATGACAAGACATGTGGAACATCTAGTCAAGAGAAATAAGGAAGCTTACTTAGGTTGAGGAAGCAAGGATTGGACAGGGCTCTAGAGGTTTACAAGGCAGCCAGGAAGGAACTGAGGGATAGACTTAGAAGAGCTAGAAGGGGGTTTGAGAAAACTTTGGTGGGTAGGATCAAGGTAAACTCCAAGGCGTTCTATGCTTATGTGAGGAACAAGGGGATGGCAGAGTGAGGGTAGGGCCAATCAGGGATAGTGGAGGGAACATGTGCGCCAAGTCAGAGGAGGTAGGGGAGGTCCTTAATGAATACTTTGCTTCAGTATTCAGCAGTGAGAGGGACCTTGATGTTTATGAGGACAGCATGAAACAGGCAGATATGCTTGAACACGTTGATGTTAGGAAGGAGGATGTGGTAGAAATTTTGAAAAACATGAGGATAGATAAGTCCCCTGGGCCAGACGGGATAAACCCAAGGTTTCTACGGGAAGCGAGGGATGACATTGCTGCCCCTTTGGCGATAATCTTTGCATCCTCACTGTCCACTGGAGTACTACCAGATGATTGGAGGGTGGCAAATATCATTCCCTTGGTCAAGAAAGGGAGTAGGGATAATCCTGGGAATTACAGACTGGTCAGTCTTACTTCTGTGGTGGGCAAATTATTGAACAGGATTCTGGGAGATAGTATTTATAATTATTTCGAAAAGCACAGTTTGATCAGAAATAATCAGCATAGCTTTGTGAGGGGCAGGTCATGCCTCACAAGCCTTATTGAATTCTTTGAGGATGTGACAAAACACATTGATGAAGGCAGAGCAGTGGATGTGGCGTATATGGATTTTAGCAAGGCATTTGATAAGGTTCCACATGGTAGGGTCATTCAGAAAGTAAGGAGGCATGGGATTTAGGGAAATTTGGCTGTCTGGATACAAAACTGGCTGTCCAACAGAAGAGAGGGTGGTAGTAGGTGGAAAGTATTCAGACTGGAGCTCGGTGACCAGTGGTGTTCCGTTGGGATCTGTTCTGGGACCTCTGCTCTTTGTGATCTTCCTAAATGACTCGATGAGGAAGTGGAAGGGTGTGTTAGTAAGTTTGCCGATGACACAAAGGTTGGTGGAGTTGTGGATGACATGGAGGGCTGTTGTAGGTTGCAATAGGACATTGACAGAATGCAGAGCTGGGCAAAGAAGTGGCAGATGGAATTCAACACAGAAAAGTATGAAGTGATTCATTTTGGAAGGTTGAATTTGAATGCAGAATACAGGGTTAATGGCAGGATTCTTGGTAGTGTGGAGGAACAGAGGGATCTTGGGGTCTATGTCCATAGATCCCTCAAAGTTGCTACCCAAATTGATAGGGTTGTAAAGAAGGCATATGGTGTGTTGACTTTCATTGGCAGGGGGATTGAGTTTAAGAGCCGCGAGGTTATGTTGCAGCTCTATAAAACCCTGGTTAGACCACACTTGGAATACTGTGGTTAGTCTGGTCACCTCATTCGAGGAAGGACATGGAAGCTTTAGAGAGGGTGCAGAGGAGATTTACCAGGATGCTGCCTGGACTGGAGGGCAGGTTTTATGAAGGAAGGTTGGGGTAGCTAGAGCTTTTTTCATTGGAGTGAAGAAGGATGAGAGGTGACTTGATAAAGGTGTACAAAATGATGAGAGGCATAGATAGAGTGGATAATCAGAGACATTTTCCCAAGGCGGAAATTACTATTACGAGGGGGCATAATTTTCAGGTGATTGGAGGCAGGTATAGGGGAGATGTCAGAGGTAGAATCTTTACACAGAGAGTGGTGGGCGTGTGGAATGTGCTGCCGGTAGTGGAGTCAGATACTTTAGAGACTTTTAAGCGGCTCTTGGATAGGTACATGAAGGATAGTAAAATGTAGGGTACGCAGGGTAGATTGATCTTAGTAGGATAATAGGTCAGCCCAACATCGTGGGCCGAAGGGCCTGTACTGTACTGTTCTATATTCTATGTTCTATGTTTTATATTACTTGCTAGCTTACCCTGATTTCATCTTCATTCACCTTAATGCTTTTTTTAAAAAATTATCCTCTGCTGGCTTTAAAATCCACTAATCTTCACCACATTGTATGCTTTTTCTTTTGCTTTTATGCTGTTCCCAACTTTCCTAGTCAGCCATGGTTGCTTCATCCTCCCCTTAGTGCATTTCTTCTTCCTCAAGATGAATTTCGGCTGTACCTCCTAAATAACTCCCAGAAACTCCAGCTATTGCTGCTCCATTGTCTTCCATGCTAGGGTCTTCTTCCATTCAAGGCTGGGCAGCTCCTCCCTCATGTCTTTGTAGTTACCATTACTCAACTGTAACACTGTTACATCTGATTCCAGCTTCTCACTCAAACTGCAGGGTGATTTCTATATTATGGTCACTGTCCCCTAGGGGGTTCCTTCATCTTCAGCTCACTCGTCAAGTCTGCCTCATTACTCATCAAATCCAGAATTGCCTGTTCCCTAGTGGGTTCTATCACAAGCTGCTCCAAAATATCATCGCATCGACATTTCACAAATTCCTTTTCTTGAGATCCGCTACCAAACCGATTTTCCAAGTCCACCTGCATGTTGAAGTACCCCATGATTATTGTAATGGTGCGTTTCTATCCAACAGAGGGCAGCAGACAGATGTCACTAAGGAGCATTCTGGGAGACGTCGGCTCAGTCACCATGGCTGATCAGCGTACCACAGAAGAACCCAGTGTCAGGGAATGGTAAGCCCCAAATATTACATTATGGTAGTGTTTCCATTTTCCCTCCTCCACTAACCAAAGAAGTAGGAGAGAGAGAGATTGAGTGAGGCTATTAGAAACTTTGTTGTTGCCTGGAGGTACTTCGTCTGTTTGTAAAGATTGCATTGTAATTTAAGTAACCAGTTAATTAGAAATTACCGACAAAATATTTTGAGGGTCTGCTGTGTGGTGGAATTGCTGCTGGTTGGTATAAGTGCAGGCTAAAGTGAATACCAGGCTTCAGGGAGAAAGGTGAGCAAGGTAAAGGGAAGGCATGATTCTTTTTTCTTTCATAGGGTAAAGGGGCAGAGATGTGCTCCTCTAGCCAGATGCGGGAGATCGGGGAGCAGTCTAGTGTCCCTGATGCCTACGTCTACAGGAAGTGAGAGTGGCTGCAGCTCCTCACAGATCGCAAAGATTGGTTGGTGATCTGATTTCTTTATTGTCACTTGTACCTAAGTACAGTAAAAAGCTGTGTTTATGAGCAGTACAAGCAAGGGAATACAGATCATAGGGTGATAAAGCAACTTAAGACTTAATTACATGGTACAGGACATGCGCTAGACAAGATCAACATTGGCAAGATCAGCATTATTCGAAGTTACAGAGTCCATTCATCAGTCTAATAATAGCCAGGAAGAAGCTGTTCCTGAACCTGCTGGAACGTGTGTTCAAGCTTCTGTAGCTTCTGCCTGACAAAGAGCTTGTAGGAGAGTATTACCAGGGTGCAGTGGGTCTTTGATGAGGTTGGCAGCCTTTCCATGGGATTGTGCCGTGTAAATGGAATCCATGGATGGGAGGTTGGCTTCCGTGACAGTCTGGGCTGTGCACACATAATCTTCTGTGGGTTCTTATGGTCCTGGGCACAGCAATTGCCATACCAGACTGTTATGCACCTAGACAAGTTTATTTTCAATTAGGGATCTGTAAAAGTTGGTAACGGTCATGGACATACCAAATTTCCAGAAGCACCTGAGGAAGAAGACTCATCGTTGTACATTCTTGACCGTCACATCTACGTGGGAGGTCCACGACAGATAATCCTGCTGCAGCTGTCAAACACACCTGAGGAGCATACAGGGGGGCAGAGAGTGTGGTGGATGCTAATTATGGGGAGATAGTCACAACGCAGGAGTCTCCTGTCGCTATTCCTCTCTCTAACAGGTATATGTCTTGGATACTGTTGGGGATAGGAGGGGAAATAGCCTCTCAGGGGAGTTCAACAGCAGCAGCCAAGCCTGTAGCACTACAACTAGCTTTGCTGTAGAGCAGAGTCAGCCAAAGTCCAAATGAGCAATAGTGGTAGGAGACTGGCTAGTTAAGGGCATAGACAAGCATTTCCGTGCTGTGTTTGAGACTCCAGAATGGTATGTTGCCTCCCTGGTGCCAGGGTCAAAGATGCCCGAGTGGTTGCATGAGGAGGGTGAGCAGCCGCAGGTTGTTGAGCACATTTGTACCAACGTCATAGGTAGAAAGATCGATGAGGTCCTACACAGTAAGTCCAGGGAGTTAGGAAAGAGGGTGAAAAGCAGGACCTCATGGGTAGTAATCTCTGGGTTACTACCAGTGCTAACTGCTAGTGAGGCAAGGAATAGAAAAATAGACAGATGAATGCATGGCTAAGGAGCTGGCACAGGGGGCAGGGTTTCAGGTTCTTGGATCATTGGGACCACTCTGCGAGAGGGGAGATCTGTACAAGAAGGATGGGTTGCATCTAAACTGGAGGTGAGCCAATATCCTCGCAGGGAGGTTTGTTAGTGCTCCTCATGAGAGTTTAAGTTAGAATGGCAGGGGCCTGAGAACAAGAGCACAGGTCAGCAAGTAGAGGGATTGCGGGGAAATTAGATGTTAGGACCAGTAAGTCAGAAACGAAGGACAGGCAGGGACTGGTAAAACAACACGATGGTACTAATGGGTTGAAATGCATTTATTTCAACGCAAGGAGTCTAATAGGTTAGACAAATGAACTTAAAGCCTGCAACCATACATGGGACTACGATGTTGTGGCCATTACAAAGATTTGGTTGAGAGAGGGGCAGGACTGACTGCTCAACATTCCAGGATTTCATCGTTTTAGACAAGTTAGAGAGGAAAGTAAAAAGTTGGAACAGTTGTATTACTAATCAGGGAGAATGTCACATCTGCACTCAGAGGGGGCATACTGGAGGGCTCATCCACTGAGGCAAAATGGGTAGAGCTCAAAAATAAGATGGATGCAATCACTCCAATAAGATTATATTTTATGCCCCCCTCAAAAGCCACCGACACAAAGGAACAAATATGTATGCGGATTATGAAAAGATGCAGTAACAACAGGGTTGACATAGTGGATGACTTTAACTTCCCCAGTATTGACGGAGACTCCCTTAGAGCAAAGGGTTTAGATGGGGCAGAATTTGTTAGGTGCATCCAAGAGAGTTTCTTGAAACAGTATGTGGAAAATCTAACCACAGGAGGGACCATACTTGTCTTTATATTGGCTAATGAGCCAGTCAGGTGACTGACCTTTCAGTGGAAGAGCATTTTGGAAACAGTGATCACAACTCCTTAACTTTTAAGATAGCTATAAATAAGGATAAGGCAAGAGCTTGGAGGAAGGTACTAAATTGGGGGAGGGCAAATTACGTCAGTATTAGGCAGGAGCTAGGGAGTATTAAGAGTTCCTCCCAATTATCAGGCAAGTTTGACATGTGGGAGTTGTTTAAAGACCTTTTGATTAGAGTTCAGGACTGGCATGTTCCAGAAAGGAGGAAGGACAAGGATGACCCTTGGATAACGAGGAAGGTTGTGAATTTAGGCAAAAGGAAAAAAGCAGCATATGTAAGGTTTAGGAAGCTAAAATCAGACAGGGCCCGTGAGGAATAAAAAGAAAGCAGGAAAGAACTCAAGCAGGAATTTAGGAGAGCAAGAAGGGGCCATGAAATAAGCTTGGCAAGTCAGGTTAAAGAGAATCCCAAGACATTCTATGCATACATTAAAAACAAGAGGATAACCAGGGAGAAAGTGGGATCACTCAAGGAAGGAACCTGTGCTTGGAAGCAGAGGATGTGGGTGAGATCCTAAATGAGTACTCCACGTTGTTATACACTTAGGAGGGAGAAATGGAGGATAGTAAGATTAGTGTGCAGCATGCAGATATGCTAGGGCATTTTCAATCAAGAAAGAGATGGTGTTAAGTCTCTTGAAGAGCATTAAGGTGAATGAGTCCCCAGGGCCTGCTAGTATCTACCCCAGGTTATTGAGAGAGGCAAGAGAGGAGATTATTGAGGCTTTGACTGAGATCTTCATATCCTTGCTAGCCGCTGGAGTAGTCGCAGAGGACTGGTGAGTATGTTGTTTTCTGTTCAAGAAGGGAAATCAGGATAATCCAGGAAACTATAGACTGGTGAATCTCACACTGGCGGTTGGGAAGCTCTTGGACAGAATTCTTAGGAATAGGATTTATGTGCATTTGGAAAGGCATGGCCTAATTAGGGACAGTCAGATTTGCTTTGTGTGCAGAAGGTCACGTCTTACTAACTTGACTGAAATTTTCAAGAAGGTGATCGATGAGGGTAGAACAGTTGATGTTGTCTACATGGATTTTATTAAGGTTTTTGACAAGATGGTAGGTTCATCCAGAAGACTAAGATGCATGGGATCCAGAGTGACTTGCCTTGCCAATAGAAAGTAGAGGGTAGTGGTGGAAGAGACAACAAGGTGCAGAGCTGGATGAACACAGCAGGCCAAGCAGCATCATAGGAGCAGAAAGGCTGACATTTCGGGCCTAGACCCTTCATCAGTGGTGGAAGGGTGTTTTTCTGACTGGAGGTCCGTGACTAGTGATGTTCTGCAGGGATCTGTACTAGGACCTTTGCTGTTTGTGATATATATAAATGACTTGGATGAAAATGTAGATGGCTGGGTTCATAAGTTTGCACGCAACTCAAAGATAAGTAGAGTTGTGGATAGCGTAGAAGGTTGTCAAAGGATACAGCGAGATAGAGATCAGTTGCAGATTTGAGTACAGAAAAAGGTAAATATGAGGATGTTGCACTTTGGGGGATCAAACATTAAGTAAAAGTAGACAGTTAATGGCAGGACCCTGAACAGCACTGATGGTACAGAGGTACTTCGGGGTTCAAGTCCATACCTCCCTGAAAGTGGATAGGGTGGTAATGAAGGCATATGGCATGCTTGCCTTTATTAGTTGAGGAATTGAGTACAGGAGTCAGGATGAGATATTGCAGTTTATGAGACTTTAAGTATGGCCTAACCAAAGTATTGTACTTAATTCTGGTTGCCATATTACATGAACAATGTGGAAGCTTTAGATAGGTTGCATAAGAGGTTGACCAGGATGCTGCCTAGATTAGGAGGTTTGAGCTATAAGGAGAGGCTAGAAAAACTCAGGTTGTTTTCTCTAAAATGACAGAGGCTGAGGGGAGACTTGATAGAAGTCTGCAAAATTATGAGATGCGTAAATAGGGTTGATGGTTGGAATCTTCTTCTCAGAGTTGAAATGTCTAATACTAAGGGGCATGCATTTAAGGTGAGGGGAGTAAGTTCAAAGGAGATGTGAGCGGCAAGCTTTTTTACGCAGAGATTGGTAGGAGTCTGGAAAGCGCTGACAGAGGTGTTGATTGGGGCATTTAAGGGACTTTTAGATAAGCACATGAATATGCAAAAAAATGGACAGATATAGGCCAAGGGCCCCTTCCTGTGCTGTACTGTTCTATGTTCTATCTCCTGATTTATTTTCTTCCCAATATCCTGACTATTGCTAGAGAACTGTACATAACTTCCATCAGGTTCCTTTTTTGCCTTTTGTGGTTCCTCAACTCCACCCACACAGATTCTATGCCTACTGACTCTGTATCACTTTTTGTTATTGATTTAATTTCATTTCTTACAATGAAGGCAAACCCGCTGTCCACCTGCTGTCCTTTTGATAGGATGCATATCTTTGGATATTTAGTTTCCAGCCCTGAAACCCTTGCAGTCATGTTTCTGTGATATCCACACTGTACCTGTCAATTTCAATTGGCGCTATAGCTCAATTACTTTGTTTCATTTACTACAAACATTTAAGTACGATACCTTCAGTCCTGATTGACTGCCCCCCTTCTTATACCCTTATCTGAAGTTAGATTCCTGAGCCTTTCCATATTCTCTGTCCTATTATTTGTTCTGGAAATCTTAATAACCTCCGCTGAGCCCTCCCCACTCTAACTTTTTCTATGCAAATAAACCCAGTCCACAAAAGTTGCACCAGTCTGTTACTGGATATGGAAAGATTGCCTCATGAGAAGAGATTGAGCAGTTCGAGTCTGAACTCACCATAGTTTACAAGAATGGGGCGACCTTATTGAAACTTACAAGATTCTTAGGGGACTTGACAAGGTAGATGCAGAAACTGTTTCCCCTCTTTGGAGTGACCAGGACCAGAGGACATATTCCCAGAGCAAGAGGTCACACATTTAAGAAAGAGACAAGGAAGAATTTCTTCTCTCAGATGCAGTTAATCTTTGGAATTCCTTACCACAGAGGGTATTAAGCATATTCAGTGCAGAGGTAGACAAATTTTTAATCAGTAAGGTGATCAATCATTATGGGGAGAAGGCAGGAAAGTGGAGTTGAGAATCAGCCATGAAGTCATTAAATGGCAGAGCAAATTTGATGGGCTGACTAGTTCCATTCCTATGTCTTATGGTCTTTTTTATTTATATTTTATATACATGACAGCACTTTTTGGGTCGTAGACTTACATTCTTTTGTTAAAAATACATTGGCAGCCTTGTGTGATTGTGTTCAGTCAGTGACCACTGCAGGAACCAAATTATAAAACAAAACTTAAGGTTGATCAAGCCTAGTTCCACTCCTGGATTGGACTTGTCCAGTATTACCACGAGCGAGGAGCAACACACTATCATTACAAAAGAAGGGTGGCAAGGTTAAAACCAGCATCCACAAGCAGTACAAAACTTGATGACAGGAAAACTTCTTAAAATTATAATCCAGGACAAAATTAACACTAACTTGGACAAACATTGACTAATTAAATAAAGCCAGCATGAACTTGTGAAAGGGAAATTGTGCTTAGACAGAGAGAACTAATGTGGTTGATGTAGTGCACATAGTGATAATGATTTAGTGCCACACAATAGGCATGCCAGCAAAGGTGATGCTGAAAGAATGAAAGGGTCAGTGGCAACATGGAGATGGAACCAAGTAGATATGAATCATTGAATCCCTACAGTGTGTAAACAGGCCATTTAGCCCAATAAGTCCATACTGACCCTCCTAAGGGTATCCCACTCAGACCCACACCTCTACCCTATCCCTGTAACCCTGCATTTCCCCATGGCTAATCCACCTAGCCTGCACATCCATGGACACTATGGGGAATTCAGCATGGCCAATCCACCTAATCTGCACATCTTTCAACTATGGGAGGAAATTGGAGCACTCAGAGGAAACACACAGGGAGAACATGCAAACTCAACTCAGTCACTCGAGGTGGAATTGAACAAGAGTCCATGTGAGGTAAGCTAACCACTAAGCCACCATGCCTGTTCGGTTAACAAGGTGTGGAGCTGGTCAGGCAGCATCAGAGGAGCAGGAAAGCTGACGTTTCGGGTCTGGACACTTCTTCAGAAATCACCTTGAAACTGATATCTATTTCAAGCCCACTGACTCCCACAGCTACCTAGACTACACCTCCTCTCCTGTAAGAATGCGACGCCTTATTCCCAATTCCTCTGCCTCCGTCGCATCTGCTCCCAAGGTGAGGTGTTCCAAGGACCGCAATTCCACCCCCCAGTGTAGGCTCGGAGACCACTTTGTGGAGCACCTACCAGCACAAACGACAACACCTACTAGTCGCGAATCACTTTACCTCCCCCTCCCACTCCCTGGACGACATGTCCATCCTAGGCCTCCTCCAGTGTCACAACAATGCCACCTGGAAACTGGAGGAGCAGCACCTCAAATTCCGCCTTGGAACCCTACAACCCAATGGTCTCAATGTGGACTTTACTAGCTTCAAAATCTCCCCACTCCAACCTCATCCCAAGACCAGCACCTCCCTCTCATCCCTGCCTCCCTGACCTGTCTGTCTTCTCTCCCACCTACCTGCTCCACTATCCACCTTTTATCACCGCTCCCCCCCAAGTCTCTATTTATTTCAGAGCCCCCTTCCCCTCCCCCATTTCTGAAGAAAGATCCAGACCCGAAACGTCAGCTTTCCTGCTCCTCTGATGCTGCCTGGGCTGCTGTGTTTCTCCAGCTCCACACCTAGTTATCTCAGACTCCAGCATCAGCAGTTCCTACTATCTCTGTGTCTGTTCGGTTGCTTTTCTAATTGGAGGGAGGGTTATCAAGCAAGGTTCTCCAGGGGTTGATACTAGGATCACTGATTGTGTTGATTTATGCCTAGACTTGGATATACAGAGTATAATTTCAAAATTTGCAGGTGTCATGAAGCTTGAGAGTTTGTGAACTGTGAACAAGATAGTGATATACTTCAAGAGGTCATGGTTTGTGGTTTGGGTGGACACAAGACAGATGAAACTTAACATAGGAAAGTATGAAGTAATACAATTTGGTAGCAAGAATGAGTGGCAACAAAACAAAGGCTGCAGTTCTAAAGGGGATGCAGGAACAGAAATTTCAGGCACATATATACTAGTCATAGAAAGTGGTTAAAATAACATGGAGAAATTTTATAGAGTTATAGAGTGTGGAAACCGACCCTTTGGTCCAACTAGTCCACACTGACCATGTTCCCAAACCAAACCAGTCCCACTTGCCTGCATTTGGCCCATATCCCTCCAAACCTCTTCTGTTCATGTACTTATCCAAATGTCTTTTAAATGTTGTAACTGTACCTGCAACCACCACTTCCTTTGGCAATTCATTCCACATACAAACCACTCTGTAATAAAAAGATGCCTCTCATGTCCTTTTTAAATCTTTCTCCTCTCACCTTAAAAATATGCCCCCTAATTTTGAACTCCCCTGCCCTTGGGAAAAGACCCATGCTATTCACCTTATCTATGACCCTTGTGATTTTATTAACCGCTATAAGGTCCAGTGAAAAAGGTCCCAGCCTATCCAGACCCTCTTTATAACTCAAACATTCCATTCCCAACAACTTTCTGGGAAATCTTTTCTGAACTCTCTGCAATTTAATAGTATATTTCCTATAGCAGGATGATCATATTAGTTAGGTGAGTAAACAAAAAAAATGGAAGATGGAATATAGCACGAGAACAAGTGAGGTTTCGCAAATGGGAGAGGAGTTGATTATTACCTAAATGAAGCAAGTGCAGAAAGCTGCAGTACAGAGGGATTTGGGTCTCCTCGTGCACCAATTACAAGAAGCTCGCATACTAGTTCAGCAGGTAATAGGGAAGACGAATGGATGTTAACCCTTATTTCAAAGGGAATGGAGTATCAAAATATGTAAGTATTGCAAAAACTACACAAGATAGCAGACAAACCACATATAGAACACTGAACAGTTTTGCTCCCATTATCTAGGGAAGATTTAACTTAAGATTAAGAATAAGGTTATCATTACAAAGGAAAGATATACTGGCACTTGAGGCAGTGAGAGAAAGCTTGCTAGACTGGTCCCAGGTATGGAGAATTTTCTTATGAGAAAAAGGTTAAGTTGGTTGGACATGCACACATTGGAGTTTAGAAGAAGGTGAGGCAACCTTATTCAAACATGTAGGATTCTTAGAGAGCTTAGCAGAGCACATGCTAAGAGGTTGTTTCCACTGTGGGAATCTAGAATCAAAAGGAAAAATCTGCAAAGGGTTTGGAATTTAACAGAGTTGAGGTCGAATTTCTTATCCTGGAGGATAGTGAATCTGTGGTATTCTGTGCCACAGAGGGCTGTTGATTAAGAACATTCAAGACCGCAACAGACAGATTTTTAGAAGTAAGAGAATCAACTGTTATGGATAAAGAGCAGGAAAGTGCAGTCGAGGATTATCAGATCAGCCATGATTTCATTAAATGGCAGACCGGACATGATGACTGAATGGCTTCCTTCTGATCTGACACCTTATGGTAAGAATGTGAAAATTCACTTCCTCTATTCCTAAGAATTTGCGTAGAAAACTAGAAGGTTGCAACACCAAGACTGGCAGTGGAAATAGCTGACAATTATATGCTTGTCAAAAATCTAACTTTTTTCCATTACCCTTGCAAACTTGAGAAGCACAAAAAGGTGGATCAGCAAAAGGCAGGCAAATAGCAGAGAAGGGACAGCTGGGAAAGCTGCAGTATCTTTTCCTCAGGCTAGAAAAGAAAGTGCAGAGGGTAGAAATGTTGCCCATAGAAATAAGTATTTTTGTAGTCACAAGGTGGGACACCTTCATGCAAATTGCTGAAAGTTGCAAGCATGGGATTTATCAGGATACAATATCTGTGCAGAGAATGGAGTCCTGACAATATAACATACTGAGTTGTAGCATGGACACATAACTAAGATATGTCAGAGTTACAAAAAACACTTGTCAAAAAGGAAATGCAACTCTTTATGCCTTGAATGAGGCATGTAAATTTAAAGTCATGCTCAGAGGTACCGGAGCTTCTCAAACCTTTTTGCTCACAAAAAGCACAACTTTTCCACCAGAGTGTGACATAAATGCCAAAGTTTGAGCAAATACTATTAGCAGGCAATAAATACCCACACTTTTACATTGGCTGCACCTGTAATGTGACCCAATGTCCGTAACAGTAACTGTGGGTTGTCTATTGTTTACACATAAATAGAGTTAACATACTCCTAGGGAAGGATTTGGCAACAAAGGTTGTAGCTACTCCAGCACTAATGGAAAGGCCATGTGCAGTCAAGAGCAATCACAGAAAAAAAATCTCAGGAATTGTTCCTTCATGCAGAGTGACTCAAGCAATGACTGACAAATTTATACATTGGAAAGTAAAAGAAAAATGAGGAAATTCATTAAACCTTTAATAAACTCCAGTTTGGTCTTAATTAGAGGATTATATCCAATTTAGTGCAGTGGACTTTAGGAGAACTGTGAAGTATTTCAAGAAGGCACAACAAAGATTTATGAGAATGATTCCATGGACGAGGAACATGAGTTACGTGGATAGATTGGAAAAGCTGTGGTTGCTTTTCTTAGAGAAGAGAAAGTTGAGAAGCGATCTGATAGAGGTGTTCAAAATCAATGTTCCAATTGGCAGATGGGCCAAGAACCTGAGAACACGGATATAAAATGAATGGCAAAAGAAACGATAGCCACTGACAGAAAACCTTTTTTAATGCAGCGAGTAGCTATAATTTAGCACGTACTGTCCGTGAGTGTGGTAGAGGCAGATTCAAATGGACTATCAAAATACAACTAGATAAGTGTCTGAAAACAAAAGAAGTGCTGGATTACATGGAAGAGAAGCTTGCATTTTTATAGCGCCTCTTAAAACCAACAGACTTCAATAAGTGTTTTAAACCCAGGAATGATTTTTAGTAGTCATTGTTATAATGTAGGAACTGGCAGGAAGGTGTGATCAGCCAAGTTACTCTTATGGGAGGCCAGCATGAATACAACAGGTTGAACAGCCTCTTTTTGTGCTATAATTATTCTAGATGAGGTCCACTGATTGGAAAAAAATAGTTCAGAATCAATGCCAAATCGACAAAACCTCTTCAGCTTTGCTAGCATCAGAAATTATTTTCCAGAACTGCTTCAAATAAAGGTGAAAAACAGCCGGACTCCTTTGAAGAGATTTTTCATTCTCAATTCAGACTGCTGTACAAAGGATTGTAAATAACTGCAGCTTTGATTTCATCGTTTGGTTTTCCCAGTCCCACAGCTAATCACATACCTTGTTCATAAAATACATACAATTTTCAAATTGACAAGATAAAAATTAGAAATGATTTAGGCAGAATTTACAATGATTTGCCACTATACTTCAAATCCTACTTAAGCAAAATCTTGCAAGGTAGCATTCTGTTCCACTTTATGACATTTTGTTTACCTTTACTAAAAACCTAGTTAAGACCAAAACATTCAGATCTGGAATGGATACTGTTTCTGTAACTTCACACACTCTTTTAAAGTTGTCGAACGATCGATGAACAGTCTAACAGGAAACGTTCCATGAAACATGCATTCAATAGAACAATCATTCCAGCAGCAAATAGAGAGGTAGTTCTTTATTGATAGATGGTTTAATGGGTTCCTACAACTCATGAAATAAGGGATTGGAAGGGGGACATCCACGTCTACCAATTCTTCCTTAAAGCTAACCCACATTTCCAACCTCTACTTACCAGTATTGTCCGGAGAAGCTTTTAAAAATGGAACTTACCGACTCAGAGGCAGAAATGCTACCACTAAACCAAGAGCTTACTCCATACCTGGAGTAACCCATGGTTACTCAACACTGCAAGTCCATCACTGATACCAACTCTAGAATTGTTATAAACTATATATTCTTTGAGCAACTTTATGAAATTGGGCTGATCTACCATTGGAAATGCTACAACTGAAATTGGGGCCTATGATGCATCGATGTTGCCATTTGTCCATAATGCTTGTTATGCACATTACCCACTGATTTCCCTACAATGCAGAAGCAGGCCAATCAGCCCACTGAGTCCACACTGACCCTCTGAACAGCATCCCACCCAGACCCATTCCTTTACCCTATCCCTGTAACCCTGCATTTCCCATGGCCAATCCATTTAATCTGCACATCTTTGGACTGTGGGAGGAAACCAGAGCACCCAGAAGAAACACAAGCAGACATGAGGAGAAGGTGTAAACTCCACACAGATGGTTGCCCAAGGGTGGAATCGAACTCAGGTCCCTGGCACTGTGAGGCAGCAGTGCTAACCACTGAACCATCCCACGCTGCCCCTTTTTCTATGCTTCAGAGTTCAGTACAGCACAATTGTTTATAAATGCACTACAGCCACAAAAAACTTTTTTTTTGTGATGGATACAAAATGTGGTGAGACATTATCAGAAATATTTTTCTTTAAATTCTTACCTTCAGAACGGAAAGAGAGCTGCTACTCTCACTCCAATTACCCATTGTTGGAATGAACATATTTAGATCTACATAATTGTGAAAGAAAAATACTTACTGTAGGGTCAAAATCTTTTGAGTCATGAAGTAGTTAAGACAAACAGCATTGATGCATTTAAGGAGAAGGTAGCTGTGTACATAGGGGAGGAAGGTATAGAGAATATGTTGATAGGTTAAGTCAAGCTGTGTAAAGCATAAGTGCTGGCATAGACCATTTAAACCAAATGACCAATTTCCTGCATCTAAACACCAAGCATTATAAATAATTATTGGCATGTAACTTCTCACAGCTAAAAGATGAAAAACCTAATGGGAAGTGAAATGTAAATATATGTATTTAAAGCAGTTTTTCAGTGCAGTTGCAATCTGTTTATTGAAAATAATCTATTCAAAAATCAGCAGCTGGTCTTGTTTTCCTGATGTGATATAGTCATAGTCATTGATTCATACAGCATGGAAACAGACTCTTCGGTCCAACCAGTTGATGCCAACCATAATCCCAAACTAAACTAGTTCCACCTGCTTGCACTTGGTCCATATTCCTCCAAACATGTCTTATTTACATACTTATACTTCAATGTCTTCTAAACAATGTAACTGTACCCGCGTCCACCATTTCCTCTGGAAGTTCACTCCACACATGAACCACTGTGTAAAAAAATTGCCCTTCATATCTTTTTTAAAATCTTTCTCCTCTCACCTTAAAAATATGGCCGCTAGTCTTGAAATCTCCCACCACAGGGAAAAGACATCTGCCATTTACCTTATCTATACTCTCATTATTGTGTAAACTTCTATCAGGTCACCTCTCTACCTCTTACGCTCCAGTGAAAGAAGTCCCAGCTGATCCAGCCTTCCCTTATAACTCAAAACCCTCCATTCCCCACAACATCCTGCTAAATCTCTTCTGAACACTCTCCAGCTTAATAATATCCTTCCTATATTTGTGAAATCGTATGTCTTGTGGATTTCCTGAATAATTCTAAAAGGTATTTGTGTCATACAATTCTCATGTTACTCGAGAGAGTGGGGAGGGGTGAAATACTTGGCAAGCAGCAAATCTTAATTTTATAGGGATATAACTCACTGAAAGGAATTGGGTATTTCACAAACTTTCCACACTACATTTAAGAGTTACCTAAAATTTAGCTGTCTGAATAAAAAAAAGTAAGGACCCAAAAGGGGAACAATAAAACAGAAAGAAAAACTGTTAATCTTACAATTTATAGCTACAGAACATGAAAAAAAAAGAAGCAGGGCTGGAAACACGTGATAAGGGCACTATAAAGAGAACAACAGAGGCCAGTGACTGGGGGTGTTTACACCTACATGTGGTATGACTGCTGGGTTAAATGCTCAGCTCTGGCACTGGCATCTTTCCAATACTAAGATTAGCTGAGCTGTACAGACCAGGAAGATCCCAGACTTTGTTTATGTTGTATACCTCATTTGGCCTTGCGAGACATCAAAATGGTGTGTTGCCTCCCTGATGCCAGGGTCAAAGATGTCTTGAAGCGGGTGCAGAATATTCTCAAAGGGGGAAGTGACCAGCAGGAGGTCATTATCCACATTGGTACCAATGACACAGGACCTCATCCCTTTATCTTCCTGGGACGAGAATAAAGGAAATTTGACAGGAAGTTAAAAAGGAAGGTCCTTGAGGGTAGTAATATCTGGATTACTCCCAGTGCCATGTCCTGGTGACAGTAGGAATACGGTAGAGCAGATGAATGTGTTGCTGAAGAGCTGGTACAGGAGAAAAGGATACACATTTTTAGATCATTACAATCTCTTCTGGGATAGATGTGACCTGTTGCACCTGAATTGGAAGGGGAGATCTGCTAGAGCTACTCAGGAGGATTTAAACTGGGGGGGCAATCAGAGAGATAGTGAGAAAAGAGACCAGTCTGAGCCTCGTGCAGTTGAGAAAAACAGCAGGTCAAAACAGTCAGGATAGGCAGGAGCAAGGCAGAGAATGAAGTAGGACTGATACATTGAGATAAATGCAGTTTAATTTAAGAGGCCTGACAGATAAGGCAGATGAACTCGGGACATGGTTGGGAACATGAGACTGGGATATCATACCTATTACAGAAACATGGCTCAGGGATGGACAGGACCGGCAGCTTATGTGCCAAGGTGAAGATGCAAATGGAAGGGTAGAAAGGGAGGCAAGAGAGGAGGGGTGAGGCATTTTCAGTTAGGGATAGCATTACATTGGTACTTAGGGAGGATATTCTGGGATTTTGTCCAGTGAAGTTATTTGGGTGGAACTGAGAAATAAAAAAGGGATGAACAACTTATTGGGATTGTACTATAGACCTACCCAATAGACAGTAGGAAATTGAGATGCAAATTTGTAAGGAGATCTCAGTTGTCTGTCAGAATAGAGTTGTAATGGTAGGGGTTTTAACTTTCCAAACATAGACTCGGACTGTCATTGTGTTAAGGTATTGAATGGAGAGGAATTTATTCAGTGTGCACTAGAAAACTTTCTTCTTTAGTATGTAGATGTACCTACTAGAGAAAGAGCAAAACTTGACTTTCGCTTCGGAAACAAGGCAAGACAAGTGACTGAAGTGTAGTGGGGGAGCAGCTTGGGACCAGTGAACATAAATGTATTGGTTTTAAAATAGCTATGGAAAAGGATAGACCTGATCTAAAAGTTTAAGTTCTAAATTGGAGCAAGGCCCAAACTCTTCACAATATTCCAAAAGCCTTATTTAGCTTCAGCCATACATCTCTGATCTTGTACTCTAGTCTTCTTGTAATGTTGGCATTCATTTTATGTACCTTCCTAACTGCCAAATGAACCTACATGCTAACCTTAAGAGAATCCTGAACTAGCTTGCCCAAGTCCCTTTGCATTTCAGATTTCTGAAGCCTTTCCCCATTTAGAAGATAGAGATGTAGACTATTCTTCACATTGAAATCTATAACTGCACATTATATTCCACCTGCCAATTCTTTGCCCACTCACTAAACATGTCCAAGTCATTCTGCAGCCTCGATGCTTCCTCAACACACCATCTCTCCACTTATCTTTTTGTCATTTGCAAACTTAGAAACAACACCCTCAGTTCTTTCATCCAGATCATTAATGTACAACGTGAACAGTTGTGGTCCCAACACTGACCTCTGTGGAACTCCACTAGTCACCGGACGCCGTCCTGAAAAAGATCCCTTTATCCATACTCACTTCTGTCAGTCAGCAATCCTCTAGCCATACCAGTACCTTGCCCCTAATGCCATGTGCTCTTACCTTATCTAGCAGTCGTGTGTGCTGCACCTTGTCAATTTATTACTTTTTACTGGATGTCTCTTGACAGCTCATTATGTACTTTGAGGTGCACTCATTTTTGTAGGAAATGCAGCAGTCAATACGAACACAAGATCTTAATTACTGCAATGCAGATAATAACCATGTAATCTGCTTTTTCTGACGTTGATTAAGTGATAAATGTTGGCTAATCAATCAGGGATAAGTCCCCTACCCATCTTCGTAATAGTGCTACAGGGACCTTCACATCCACTTAAGCAGGTAGATGGACTTCAATTTAATATCTCTGCACACAAACTAGATAGAGAACAGATAGAAACAGGGTGGCAAGCTGTAAAGCAAACAGAAGGGTGCATTAATTACTACTATCCTGACCACACTTAGCATGAACACACTTAGCATCCCATTGAATGTTGTTTGATGAACAGAACTTCATGTACTTATCCTCCTGCAGCCCAAGTGTGAAACACACCATATCTTCATATCAGCCTCCTCGTCTCTAACTTCCTCCAGTTCTACAACCTTCTGAAATTTCAAGCAGATAATTGGCACCTCCAGCAGTGCATCTCCCTCAGTATTACAATGGAATGGATGCCTAGATTTCTGTGCTCAAATCTTGGTATGATACTTGCAACAGAATCCTGTTACTCAGCTACTAAAGTGCTAGTTTCACCTTTGGACAAAAGGATGGAAGAAGTGAAACGAAGCTGTACTGCACTTTTGGCTTGGGCATGCCTATTTTTCATGAAATTAATTTATTATGCAGCAGCTATCCAGCATGCTTTCTTTGTTGTGCTAAGCTGCTGAGAGATAATAATTTGCCCTATTTACTCAAAGTTCACAGTAGGACAGCGTGAAATATTGCATAACCCAGATAATGGAGTTTGGGAAACATACAAAGATCCATTCACCTGTCAGTATTTTTAAGCAATTTTTAATAACAAATATTGGTCCATGAAGTTTAAATAATTTTCTTAAAATTTAAGTTAAAAAGCTTAGGATTGTACATGATTATAGTCATGAACATATTTTTAATGGAATGGAAAATACCCCAACTACATCTTAATAAGGATGTTATAGCAGCAGATTTAGTGTTTTTTTCCTAACACACTATGTTAGGACAGTAAAGTTTTTTTATCCAGCACCTATGGAACCAGGAGTTTGCCAGATGATCAAGTAATCTGGATAATCAATGTAAAAGCACACAATAGAAACGCAGAGGGTATACACATCACCGTTAACCTTTAATTACACTTACTTAATAATGAAACTTTGCCTTAATTAAAAACTCTGGCAGAGAGGCTTCTCACTTGCACCCTCAACTGACTACTCAGACATAGCGGTACTTGACTTGAAATTGAATCAACTATTGATATTTTGTGCAGCCATCCAATTGAACAAACATTTACATTGAGGTAAATAAATTAAACAACTATATTAATTGGACAGAATAATACAGTAAACTTTGTAGTATTTGAGCAATAATTTTTGCTGGTTTATAAAGAGTGCTAGTTAAAATAAAATAAAAAAATTGTGGAGCTGGAAAAGCACAGCAGGTCAGACAGCCTCCAAGAAGCAGGAATGTCAATGTTTCGGATCAGAACCCTTCTTCACGAGAGGGACAGGGAACGCCAGAAATAAATTGGTGGGAGTTGCGGGGTTTGTGGGGGGGGGGGGGGGGGGGAAGAGAGCGGTGGTGGTGTGGTGGTGGTGGTGCGGGGAGGTGATGAGATGGAGATAGGCGACTACAGATAGGGGCTTATTGTGGTTGGTCAATAGGAAGAGTGGAGCGGATAGGTGAGTGGGAAGACAGCCAGTGGAGAGATTTTGACGCTGAAGTCAATATTCAGACCATTGGGCTGTAAACTCCCAAGGCGAAATACGAAGTGTTGTTCCTCCAGTTTGCATTTGGCCTCACTCTGACAGTACAGAAGGCCGAGGATGCATATGTCACAAGGGGAGTGGGAGAGGGAGTTAAAGTGGACGGCAACCGGAAGGCCAGGCTGGTTGGTGCGTGCACAGCACAGATGGCCTGCAAACCTGTCCCCGAGTCTGCGTTTGGTCTCCCCCGATATAGAGGAGACCACATTGGGAGCAATGGATACTGAGATGAGGTAAGATGAAATGCAGGTGAATCTGTGCTGGATTCTGAAGGATTGCTTGGGGCCTTGGACAGAGGTGAGAGGGGAGGTGTGGGGGCAGGTGTAGCATCTCCTGCTGGGTGAGGCAGAGGGGTTGGTGGGGAGTGCGGAGCTGACAAGGGAGTCACAGAGCAAATGGTCCCTGTGGAAAGCGGACAGGGTAAGGAGGGAAATATTCTTTGTGGTGGTGTCCAGTTGTAGGTGGTGGAAATGTTGGAGGATGATGCATTGTATTCGGAGATTGGTGGGGTGGTATTTGAGAACAGAGGGGACTCTATTCTTATTGTTGTTGGCGGGAAAGGGTTTGAGGGCAAAAATGTGGGAAATAGGGGTGATGCGGTTGAGGGCATCCTTAATAATAAAGGAGGGGAAACTAAGGTCGCTGAAGTGGGAGGATATCTGGGAAGTCCTAGAGTTGAATGCTTCATCCTCGGAGCAGATGCAGTGGAGGCAGAGAAATTGAGAGTATGGGACAGCATTTTTAGAGGAGGGTGGGTGAGAAGAGGTGTAAGTCAAGGTAATTGTGGGAGTCAGCAGGTTTGAAATGAATATCAATGGTGAGTCAATTGCTGGAGATGGAAACAGAGGGGTCCAGGAAAGGGAGGGAGGTGTCAGAAATGATCCAGGTGAATTTGAGGGCGTGGTGGAAGGTGTTGGCAAAGTTGATGAACTGCTCGAGCTCCTCGTGGGAGCACAAGGCAGCACCGATACAGTAATCAATATAACGGAGAAAGAGGTGAGGGCTGGTGCAGGTGTAGTTGTTGAAGACGTACTGTTCCACGATTCCTACAAAGAGGCAGGTGTAGCTCAGGCCCACGCGAGTGCCCACAGCCACCTTTTTGTTTTGTAGGAAGTGGGAGGAATCAAAGGACAAGTTATTGAGGGTGAGGACCGGTTCCGCCAAGCGAATGAGAGTGTTGGTGGAGGGGGGCTGCGTAGATCTACGGGACAGCAAGAGGCGGAGGGCTTTTAGGCCATCCTTGTGGGGATGCAGGTGTATAGGGACTGAACGTCCATGGTGAAGATGAGGTGTTGGGGGCCGGGGAATTGAAAGTTTTGGAAAAGGTTGAGGGCGTGGGTTGTATCACAAACGTAGATGGGAAGTTCCTGGACCAAAGGTGAAAGAATGGAGTCAAGGTAAGAGGAGCTCAGTGAGGCAGAAGCAGGCAGAAGGGGGTGTCAGAGGGTGGGTTGGATTCTGTTTCAAAGCAATAGGCGTGGAGGTGGAGGCAGCCGAGAAAGAGCTCGACATCGAGGCGTGTGTAGAATTCGTTCACGTGGTGGCACAGGGGGGTGAAGGGACCATAGTTCCCCTCCTCAATTGTGATCTAACTGAATGCAGGTCTTGAAGCACTGAATGTTTCAATACAAGTTTTTTTGAGTAGTAAACTAAATCAAGCCTGTTATATATCTGCTTGAAATTTTGGAAGGCTGTAGAACTAGAGGAAGTTTGAGGTAAGGAGACTGATATGAAGATGTGGTGCCTATCACATTTGGGTTGCAGGAAGAAAAGTATCTGAAGTTCTGTTTATCAAACAACATTCAATGGGATGCTAAGGGTGTTCATGCTGTGGTCAGAATAGTAGGAATTAATGCACACTTTTATATGTTTTACAGCTTACCACCTCTTTTGTGCCTGTTCTCTCTCTGGTTTGTGTGCAAGCACATGCATTTCAGATGTTTAACGTTCAACTAATGACTAATGTCTGAGGAGGGAATGAGATGGGAAATAGACTGTTGTGCAGATAACTGAAGAGATATTCTATATGTGGAAATGTCATCAAGTCCTCTTATCTGTAAAGACAGGCAGAAACTTTTTAAAATGAGAAGCCTGGGATGGCAGCCAGCTTTTTAAAACAGTAACCTGTAAAACTTTAGATAGGCTCACAGGAATCAGAAATGCAGGACTAAAACAAAAAAAATTCAAGTGAACTAAAACAGGAAGAAGGATGGCGCATTCTTTATTTTGTATAGGTAAGTTGTGCTGATTGAACTAAGAGGTGACGATTGTTTAATTAGGCCTCACTTCACCATGTATTTGTTTAGTCGACCTTTGAACAGGTTGTAGAAGCACATGAATAATAAGCATCTTGTTCAGCCATGTCACGAAGTGTACAGGTGACATAACTCCACTTCCAATCACCCTGGGGTAGAATGAGCAATTGAACATGATCAATTTTCACTGAAGTTAAAAGCTCTGATTGCTTACAGAAACTTGTGTATGACTGAACTACAGAAGCAAATATCAGAAAACCGAAATTTGTAACGTTCTTGGCTATGCTAACTATAACTGAAATCTTACCAATCCAGATCAGAGGAAAATAGCACATTCTCTCATTTTAGATAAGCAGAAACGTTTAAGACAAGTAATGACTTCTTACAAACTTGAGTAAAACTCTTAAAACTATAATGAGTTTGTATGATGCCACTACAAATTTAATCACTCCTCTCTATGCTCTTGTTTCAATTTCCTAATACATATTTTTCCTACCAGCTTTTCTTATATTTGTTTACTGACTAGTTGGTTCTAATGTTGTCAAGTCCTCCTTTGCGAGCTCAAACTTGTAACTATCAGTTCAAAAAACGAAACCGGGTACAACGTGAATGCCTGCCTGTACTCTACAATTTAGTCCATCAAACTAAAACCATGAGTTGCAGAAATATCAGGGAAAGAAAAAATTGCTCAGGCAAAAATCACAGTCTTGTTCTTCTGTGACATATCCAAACATACAACTGTTGATTGGTGAGTGGAATGGCAACAGAAATTAAAACTTCTCCAAAAGCTACCTTGAATAATTCTTCCATGTCTGGTTTTCTGAGTGCCTCCTCTGTAATTATATAGTCAGCTCCCATTGACTTCATGCTATCTGTCAATTGCTGCAGGTTTGGTCTGGAAAGAAAAATCAAGAGATGGAAAAAGATTAAGAATTCATGCTTGTAAAGATTTCACTTTTGTTATATTCTTGGGTAAAGGTTAGCTAAATGTAACTTTCATTGCCACCTGCAGCATTTCAAATTAAATTTCTGATCTTGCTTCTGTACAATGTAACACCGAATGAAATAATATTCTCCAAGAAAAAGCATTGAAAACTGATTGTGGGGACTGTACATGTATCAACATAAAGATGCTAATATTCGTAGATTTTAAAATGTTCAAAACCCTGGTTCACAAAGAGTACATTGAGAACTACTCTAATTGTAGTTCCTTGAAATAGAGTCGTATAGCACCTCATGACTTTATAAACCTCTCTGAAGTCACCCTTCAGCCTCCTATGCTCCAGGGAATGAGTCCCAGCCTATCTAGCCTCTCCTTATAACTCAAATCCTTCTGTCTCAGTTATATCCTTGTAGATCTTTTTTGCATGGTTTACAGTTTAATAACATCCTTCCTATAGTAGGGCAACCAGAATTGTAAGCAGTATACCAGATGGGGCCTTACCAATTTCTTGTACAGCTGTAACATGATGCCCTAATCCCTGTGTTCAATGTTCTTCAATGATGAAGATAAGTGTGCCGAATGGTTTTTCTTCATTATCCTGTCTACCTGTGATGCCACTTTCAAGCAACTATATACCTGAACCCCTAGGTCTCTCTCTTCAATAACACTCATCAGGGCCCTGGCCAGCCCAGACCATCAAGGAAGCCAACCTTCCATCCATAGACTGCATTTACATCTCTTGTTGCCACAGAAAGGCTGCGAACAAAGACCCATCCAACCCCGGTAATGCACTCCTACAACCTCTTCCGTCAGGTAGAAGTCATAGAAGCTTGAACACGCACCAACAGGTTCAAGAACAGCTTCTTCCCTGCCGTTAGACTGATGAACGGACTCGCCAACTTCAAATAATGTTGATTTTGCTTTGCACATGTCCTGTGCGGTATAAACAGAATGCCTCACTCTGTTCATGTTTATCTTCACCCTATGATCTGTACGTCCTTGCTTACTATGATCTGCCTGTACTGCTCGCAAACAAAGCTTTTCACTGTACTAGGTACACGTGACAATAAATCAAATCAAATTAACTACATAAGTCCTGCCCTGGTTTGTCTTATCAAAATGTAACACCTCACATTTATCTGAATTAAACTCTATCTGCCATTCCTTTGCCCACTTGTTCAAGATCCCATTGCACTCTTAGATTACCTTCTTCACTGTCCACTATACCACCAATTTCAGAGTCATCTCCAAACTTATAAACTATGCCTCCTATATTCTCATCCAAATTGTTTGTATGAATGACAAAACAACAGTGGACCCATCACCAATCCTTAGGGCACACTGCTGGTCACAAGCCTCCAGCCTGAACAATAACTCTCTACCACCACCCTCTGTCTCCTACTGCCAAGCCATTTTTGTATCCAACTGGCGAGTTCTCACCAGATTCCATGAAATAACCAGTATCATGCAGTGCCTATTTGCCAATGCTGTGGAGGTCAATTTTAAGCACAATTATGGCTCAGGAATCATTATTGTAGTTATTCATGGAACATTTAAAAAAAATCTACAAATGCTGTCATGCTTGTTGAGCAAAGTCCATGAAAAATTAGAGTGGAACTTTAATAAAGCTTTCAATGAAAAACTTAGAACTTTTGCTACATTCACTGACTGAAATGCATCTAGCCCTGACTGGCAATACTTCCTCCCTTCTTTCCGATGCCATCTGAGATTTTGGTCAGATTGCCATTCTTTTCACATATGTCTAGATAACTAGGGATATCGTAGAACTTTTAATTTTTCTCAAAATGGCTGCAGCCAACTGCAGCTTTTAAAATGCATGAATTAGTCAATGGAGCAACCAATAATCATGGCACAGCTCGTCTCTCAAATCTAATTCAAGTTTTCAAAGCACATGAAGTACTTGAACTGAATGAATGGTTAGTCTCACTTATCTGTTCTGACTGCACTAACCAGTGCGACATTGCAAGGAATTGCAATTTGTCCCATTGTAACAAATTACAGACACGCCAGTGCCTTCAGCAACAATAGCATAATACATACGTTGCTAATGTCGATGGTGCTGTGTTAATTGAGTGCATACATTTGCATGCTTGAGTTGAGGTTAAAAGCAGCTGACGTTAATTTTATAGAGGGATCCATATATAAGAAGTTGTAGAAGATCTTGTAGTGCAATAGTTGGGCCCTTACTCTGAGCCAGAGGTCTGGGTTCAAGTCCCGCCTCCACTGCAGGTGTATCATTACATGCCTGAACAGGGTGATTAAAAAGATATCAAAGAACTGGTTGAGTGTCTCTAACTATGGCAGAGAGATGCAATGTCAGGTCCATTCAAAGTTTGTGCGTTTCTCTGTGTGTGGTGCTGTGGATGGGGGGGCACTGGTGGGAAAGGGTATATGAGCAAAACAGCTCAGCTTTTGCTTCTTCCTTTGTCAAATGAGTGCTGGCCAAATTAACGCATGCTCAGCAGACTGGCAAATTATTTCATACTAACCAATGCTAAATTTCTCTGCACGATGACCAGCAAAGAAATAATCCAAAGTAGTCGAAAACGATTAATTGTTAGGAAACGCTATTATGGGGCATTTATATAGAATCATAGAGACGTACAGCATGAAAACAGACACTTCGGTCCAACTCATTCACTCCAACCAGATATCCCAAATTAATCTAGTCCCATTTGCCAGCATTTGGCCCATATCCCTCTAAACCCTTCCTATTCATACACCCATCCAAATGCCTTTTAAATGTTGTAATTATACCAGCCTCCACCACTTCCTGTGGCAGCTCATTCCATACACGCAACACCCTCTGCATGAAAAAGTTGTCCCTTAGGTCCCTTTTAAATCTTTCCCCTCTCACCTTAAACCTATGCCCTCCACTTTTGGGTACCCCCACCCCAGGGGAAAGACCTTGTCTATTTATCCATTCCATGCTCCTCATGATTTTATAAACCTCTGTAAGGTTACCTCTCAGCATCCAATGCTCCAGGGAAAATAGCCCCAACCTATTCAGCCTTTCCCTATAGCTCAAACCCTCCAGCCCTGGCAAATCTTGTAAATCTTTTCCGAACCCTTTGAAGTTTCACAACATCCTTCCTAAAGCAGGGAGACCAGAATTGCACGCCGTATTCTAATAGTGGCCTAACCAATGTCCTGCACAGTTGCAACATGACCTCCCAACTCCTATACTCAACGCACTGACTAATAAAGGCAATCATGCCAATGCCTTCTTCACTATCTTGTCTACCTGCGACTCTACTTTGACGGAACTATGCACCTGTATGCCAAGGTCTCTTTGTTCAGCAACATTCCCCAGGACCTTACCATTAAGTGTATAAATCCTGCCCTGATTTGCCTTTCCAAAATGCAGCACCTCACATTTATCTAAATTAAACTCCAACTGCCACTCCATGGTCCATTGGCCCATATGATCAAGATCCTGTTGTACTGAGGTAACCTTTTTCGCTGTCCACTACACCTCTAATTTTTGTGTCATCTGCAAACTTACTAAGCATACCTCCTATGTTCACATCCAAATCATTTTATAACAATGACACGAAGCAGTGGACCTAGCATGATCCTTGTGGCACACCGCTGGTCACAAGCCTCCAGTCTGAAAAGCAACCCTTCATCACCACCCTGTCTTCTACCTTAGAGCCAGTTCTGTATCCAAATAGCTAGTTCTCCTTGCATTCCATGTGACTGAACCTTGCTAACAGTCTACCATGCAGAATCTTGTCAAACGCCTTGCTAAAGTCCATATAGATCACATCCACCGCTCTGCCCTCATCAACCCTCTTCATTACTTCTTCAAAAACCTCAACCAAGTTAGTGAGACATGATTTCCCTCATGCAAAGCCATGTTGACTATCCCTAATCAGTCCTTGCCTTTCCAAATACATGTAAATGTTATCCCTCAGGATTCCTTCCAACGACGTGCTCCCAACATCAGGCTCACCAGTCTGTAGTTCCTTGGCTTTTCCTTACCACCTTTCTCAAATAGTGGCACCACATTAGCCAACCTCCTGTCTTCCAGCACCTCAGCTGTGGCTACTGATGATATAAATATCTCAGCCAGGGGCTCAGCAATCCTTTCCCTAGCTTCCCACAGAGTTCAAGGGTACACCTGATTAGGTCCTGGGGACTTATCCACCTTTATGCATTTTAAGGCACCCAGCACCTCTGTAATATGGACATTTTTCAAAATGTCGCCATTTATTTACCCATGTTCTCTTCCATACCCTTCTCCACAGTAAAACTGATGCAGAATATTTGTGCAATATCTCCCCCACCGAATGCCTGCCAGCTGAAGCACGACTGGACTTCAAGACCTAGGTCATATGGTATTATAGATAGGTTCATGATTGTCAAGGGGATCAAAGATTACAGGGAGAAAGCAGGAGAATGGGGTTGAGAAACTTATCAGACATGATTGAATGGCAGAGCAGACTCAATGGGCTGAACGGCATAATTTCTGCTCCTGTGTCTTATGGGCTTATGGTTCAAACAGGCATAACAACTGGCTTTATCATTGGAAAATGCGGCAAGTGGAGCATATGAGTTGCAGGATATTGTAAAGGAAGTGGATATGCTTGCCGGTCTGACTGAGCTTGGGGAATGCCACATGATGCAGGCAATTGTGGAGCCTCACTCAGGACATGTCCTGATCAGAGGAACTCGAGGTTGGCCCATAGCCCATTCCAGAGGGAAGTTGGGGCAGAGGTTGGGGGTGAAAGATGTGCTGCCATTCACAAAGCCGGAGTGCACCATGTTTAATTACAATATAAATGTTTCAATATACAAGACTGCCATTTGGGGTATTGTTAGGCTGTGCTAATTTTCATCAGACAATGGAGAACTTTAAGATCTACCTCAGATCACCACTTACCTCGATGACATACTAATTACAGGGAAAACTAATAAGGTACACTCAGAGAACTTGGATATAGTCTACAGTGTTTCTCCAAGGCAGACTTACGTCTAAGAAGGGTAAAATGTGTGTCCCAGGCACCCCCGCCTCCCCAACTTGGGCTATAGAATTGACAAGTCCAGGTTATAGCCATTGGAAGATAAAGTAAGGGCGATCAAAGGTGCCCTGGCTCCATGACTGCCCAGGAACTGGTAAATTATGTGGAAATTTCGTGCATAACGTGACTTCCATCCTGGCACCTTTGCATCAGCTCCTAAAAAAAAAGGTCAGCCTTGGAAGTAGTTGCACAAACAAGCCCTAACTTTCAATGAAATAAAGAAATAGTTATCATCCTCTAAGGTATTGGCACACTATGAACCCAAGAAAGATCTGGTATTGGTATGCGATGCCTCCCTGTACAGAATGGTATTAGCTCATATGTGGCCCAATGGTGAAGAATGTCCGATAGTGTATGCATTTAGGACTTTGGCTAATGCAGAGCTTAAATATGCCTACATAGAAAAATAAGGATTGTCAGTCATATTTGGAATCAGCAAGTTACATCAATACCTTTATGGATGAAAATTTGTGATAATCATGGACCACAAACCCCGACTTGGCCTGCTTAAAGAGGACAAGGCCCATTGCTTTAGAGCCCACAGCTGAAAGCAGCCTAATACTAAGTACTTATAATTACAAGTTAGAACACTATCTTGGACGCCAAGTAGCAAATGTGGATGCTTTGAGTGCCTCTCATTAGCAGATACACCATCGGTAGTAGACCCAATGGAACAGTCTGTAAAGATATTAAATTTTCTGGATAGGTTCTCAGTCACAGCAGACATTATCAGAGTTTGGACACAAAGATTCAGTCCTTTCAAAACTGAAACAGTTGGTTATTAATGGAGGAAACTAAAAGGCCGTCACAATTAGAATTGGAACTTTTTTTGGACTGGAGACACCAGCTCATGGTACCAGCAGCTCCCCCATATCTACGGTTTATGGCCGAGTAAACTTTGCACTCAGTTGCACTTCGACAATGCTAGCTCTTTCGTGGGTTCAATGTTCTTAGTCATTTGGACGCCCACTCAAAATGATTAGATGTGCATAGGGTGCATTAGTCAAACACAGAGACAATGATAGAAAAACTGCACACATCTTTTTCAATGCACGGAGTCTGAAAGTGTTGGTCACAGATAATGGGCCATCATTTGCCAGAGAGTCTCATTATTTCTTCAAGTCAAATTGGATTTGACATACAAAGTCAGCTCCATACTAGCCATCATCCAATGGCCAGCCAGAAAGAGTAGTCTAAATTTTGAAGGCTGGCTTGAAGAAACCGCCTACTGCCTCACTAGACACCAAGCTGTCTCAGTTCTTATTTGGTTACAGAACCACCCTACATGCGATTACAGGGATAGCACCAAAGTTGCTAATGGGTAAAAGAC
Source organism: Rhincodon typus (assembly GCF_021869965.1). NCBI lineage: Eukaryota > Metazoa > Chordata > Chondrichthyes > Orectolobiformes > Rhincodontidae > Rhincodon > Rhincodon typus. Next base: position 8,729,702 of record NC_063358.1, read on the forward strand.
TCCGCACCAGGATAAGTCTGATATTCCTGGACCTGGCATCAGGTGCACCAATACTGGCAAGACCAAGACTCCACCAAGCAAGAGAAACAGTTTGATGCATGGAATAAAGATTGGTGCAAGAATCACTGAAAAAGCCCTGCATGGGTAAGAAGCATAGTTGTCACAAGGTCAGGGCCAGTGACGTATAAAGTTCAGGTAAGTGCAACAGCTCTGAATGAGCATGTAGACTACATGAAAGCCACAAATTCACAAGTAGTGCACAAGTAAAATGTGCCCTGCTCATCGGAACTTTAGGGAATGCTGCAGGAACCTATAGATTCAAACTCTCCATCAAGTGTTGTCGAGTCTTCTGAATCAGAGATGGACATGATGGAACTACCTTGACGCCGTTGCTGCCAGAAGAGGACAGTGAAATTCTACCAATGTGCTCTTGGTGCAATAGGTGAGCTCCTATGCGTTACATGCCACCCATATCAGACACCAAGTCAGAAGAAAAAACAAAAGGTTTGAATCTATAGGTTCCTGCAGCATTCC